>NC_056739.1:1889278261-1889400761 GCF_019279795.1 Protopterus annectens | reverse complement strand
TGAGTGCTGTACTGGTTCCCAGTGCTAATGTAATATTGCATTACTTTCAGATATGGAGGTCATGGGTTCAGTTCTCTTAAGGCTTATTTTTTTCTTTGTCATCTATCTACACAGGTACTACATTTCTCAGATATCTTTTCTGAATACTGCACAGGCTCTCCTTGCTAGTATACTGTGGATATACTAGCATGTGGACTAAATTGCTGGAGGGACTCTCCTCAGCATAACATATATATATATATATATATATATATATATATATATATATATATATATATATATATATATATATATTCCTTTTTATGACATTCCTGTTATAGTACAGGTCCACTGCTTACACTCTGGCCTTGTCAGGATTAGTATATTTTGGGACATCACATTATTTTATTGAATCCCACCTACCTTGTACATATTTCACATTCTACAAAACAATCATATTGTCATAGCCTCTTCTTTGGTCTGTGTTTCCAATAATTGTTTTGTTCCAGAACTCCATTAGCACTTTATGTCATCCATATCTGTGGATTCTGTTACTATAGTGTAACCTCTACTCCACCCTAAGCTATCAGTGATACTTTTCTTTGCATTATACATCTCTATGTATATATCTGTCTATACATGTATACTATATATTTGTGTCCACTAATTTGATCACCATTATACAAGTCTAGTCCAAAGACTTGCATTCTGTGAATTTGTGCAGAGCTAGCTACCTGACTGTGTTGGATTCTATAACCATCTGATATACCAACTGATAAGTATACTTTTTTCACTTGATTGTACTGTACTGTACTGCATTTATATATTTGTCCTCTGTATTCTGAGTGCATTGTTTCTTTTTCCTTCCCTCCGACCCAGGTGTTGTTGCATTCTTAAAGTTGGTGGCCTTGGAATTGGTTGCCCCTGCTTTAAAATTAATTTTGGTCACTCCTCCCATTGTTATCTCATTTGCTCACACAACTGAGTGCAGTGAGATCATTTGGGAAGGACT
Organism: Protopterus annectens; assembly: GCF_019279795.1. Taxonomy (NCBI): domain Eukaryota; kingdom Metazoa; phylum Chordata; order Ceratodontiformes; family Protopteridae; genus Protopterus; species Protopterus annectens. The sequence continues at coordinate 1,889,399,770 of NC_056739.1, read as the reverse complement.
ACCCCCTTGCTTGTTTGATTTTGGACACTCCTCCCTGTCCCATTTCATCAGCTATGTCTACCGAGTACAGAGAGAACATTTGGGAAGGCCAACCACAAACCCCTTAGCTTCTTAATCTTGAACTATCTTCTGTTTACTCGCTCTCCATTAAAATAAAATAAAATAAAAATGTACACTATTCAGCTGCCTTTACTGTAATTGTGTTTTTCCTACTTTATCACCCTATTTTTGCTATGTGCTCTTAGGTGTTCAAGTGCTTTTATTCTGCTGCATTCATTACTGCTTGTTAGTAGCCTGATTAAATGTGTCAGTTATTCTAAGCATCTTAGTTTTGGTTTTAGCACTTATGCTTCAGACCAGTTACTTTACATTCAAGGATTCTGTGGTCTACACTCTTGTGAAAAAACCCTTATCAAAACCCTAAGAATTCAGTACACTTTGTCTGGACAATTCCCATCATTTTCTTCTGCTAGCCTGGTTGACATGGGCATACTGAGACAGTGCAGCAACTGCCTCATGTTTACTGACAGTCCACTTCTCCTAGCACATAGTTCTACTACTTGCAAGAAATGCATCTACATCAGTAACCTGGAATCCATGCTCTCTCACACCAGTCAGTACTCCTGACAAAGAGGAAAATGCCTGCACAAACACTACACCACTCACATCAAATAGCCAAGCACAACACACCCCCACCTTTGCAGAGGTTACAAATAAAAACTTACCTAAACAGCAGAGACCTCCAAAACACACTCAGAAATTCTCCACACATAACACCAAACACATCACACATAGCAGACAACACAACAGTGTCTCACAAACACAGCCCATAAGGCAAAACAATGAACCATCACAGGCCATAAGGCACACAATAAACCAAACATACTAGTCATTGGTGACTCATTTGTGAGACACACTGATGTCCCCTCACCAGGCTCAACAAAGAGCAGGTCATGGTCAGTTGTCTGTCTGGTGCTAGAATCCTCCACATCACACATCCACTTAAGTCTCTCCACAAGTAAAAGTATGCCTCTGTCATTCTCCATGTTGGTGTGAATGACTTGAGACATACCTTCCTGGACTATATGAAGCAAGACATATTTGAGCTCTCACAGTATGTGTCCCAGGCAGGTATGACCCTAGTCCTAAGCAGCATCCTACCTTCACCAAGAATGTTACCACAATGCCAACAAAAAATAATTGACTTCAACAATTGGCTTGGGTTCTGGTGTCATTCCAAGGGGATCCAGTATCTGTCTGCTTAGGATGACATGGCTGACATGCCACATTGCTTTGCCAGAGATGGTCTTCACCTGTCACCACTGGGATTCTGGATCTGGCCAAGGCTCTCACCCCAGCCCCCATTGTGCCTTTTTTAGGCAATGTCCCAAAGACAAATCTTCCAACATAAAAGATATGTCAAAAACAAATTGAAGGTCATGCTGCTTTATGCTAGGACCCTTAACCTGAAAATGAACTCACTGGAGGCTCTCCATGCACTGGAATATGACAATGTCTGTGCATTCATGGAAACCTGGCTTAGGGCTCTAAAGAGCATCTCTGCCTTACCAGGCTATACCTCATTCCACACCTTCTGACACCAAAATGAGGTCGGGAAGACTAAGAGTGGTGGAGTCAATATTTTCATTAAGGACATGCACACCTCCAGACTGGTCTGCCAGCATGATGCACTAGAACTACTCCAGGTGCAACTGACACTTGGCAAGACACTCATCCAAGTTATAGCCAGCTATAGACCTCCCCTCCACAACTCAGGACACCCACTCCTCTTACCTGGATCTACTTGACTCCATCCAGGTATCCCCTAACATCCTGATCCTTGGTAACTTCAACTACCCCACCATAGACTGGGTGAACTGTTCCTGCACTAATGTACTCACTCAATGATTCCTTGACTTCATCAATTCTAAGGCACTAGACCAGATCGTCTCATCCCCCACAAGGGGAGATAACAGTTTGGACTTGGTTCTCACCAACATGGGCGACCGCTGCACCACTCCCATAGTATGTTCTTCCCTGGAGGGATAAGATCATCGGACTGTTTTGTTCGAAGTTTCTATCTCACCCAACCCCCCCCCCCCCAGCCCTAATCAAGCTAAAAAACTTCTCAAAAGCTGACTACAACCTCCTAAAAGAGGGCATATGTAGCTTCACACTCCCCCCTAGAGGGTGCAGACATCTGTATACAGTCACCTGTACAACTGCTTGGACTCAGTCATACTCAACATAACCCAAACCTGCTCCTCAAAGAAACACAAACATGTTTAGTGGACATTCCCTATCAACAGTCTTTACAACAAAAGGAAGAAACAGTTGTCTAGGGGTAAAAAGGAACACATTCCAAATTGGAAAATCTTCCTCCTTAGCCTCAACAAGCAAATTAGATCACTAGTGAAAACCTCCAAACTCAATTATGAATCAAAACTAGCCTATGAAACAAAGGTGAACAAATACTCTGTTCTATATAACATATACTGTCTTTTCAAACTACTGCTGGCATGATTATTAGCCTGACTAAAAGCTGCAAGAATAACATGAAATATAAAGGGTTAATTTAGAAATAGAATAAAATGCTAAAAATAAGAAGTAGTAAATGTGCTGGCATAGCATAGTTAAGATTTTTGGCATCAATGTGAAAGAGTATGTTATTGAGAAACAAAATCTGTAAAAATAACTACGTAGATGGCTGCTGCACGGACATCCATGAAGTAAAGAAATGTAACATCAAGTTTCAGATAGTGCTGGAACACCATGTTTCAGATAATGCAATACTGAGTTTCCATGGATCATCAAACTACAAAGAACCAAGGTCAAGGGAACAATGGAAAACTGTTATACAAAGAAAGAACTGTATTACATCAGATTTTGAGAAAAGTACCAGACCTTCTGGTATAAATGTAACTATGCATAAACAGACTTTGGGAATTTGCTATAGAGAGCTGACAGCATATGTGTTGCATGTTTTTAGAACTAAAAGTCAAATGTAACAGAAATTTCGTACTAACTAAAGCAATTCGCCTCTGTGAATTTATTGTACTTAGTACAATCCAGTATTTAAAAGTAGCTGTTCATACTAAGAGTTAATATACTGTAGTGTGCATGCATACAAATCAAAATAACAAGAAGGAACCAACAAAAGGCAGTACAGAATTCTTCAATGGTGAGCCACAGTTGATGGACCGCATGGTTTCTCCTTGTGACAATTACAGCTACTTTTTTATTTTATTCAGTTAGTACGTCCAGTTGCAAAGCAAACGTTTGCCTCCTTCTTCTGCACAGTATCTTCAATGGTGAGCCACAGTTGATGGACCGCATGGTTTCTCCTTGTGACAAGGACAGCTACTTTTTTATTTTATTCAGTTAGTATGTCCAGTTGCAAAGCAAACATTTGCCTCCTTCTTCTGCACAGTATCCAGTAGCAGAACAGTGCATCTCTGCAAGTTTTACAGGTCCTGTACATTTGCACAGCTAAATCTGCCAGCTGTGTTGACCAACTTTTGGGAGAATCAATGAGGGACTTCCACGCTTTCTCGACGGAAGATTTGGCCACCTTCCACATAGAAACTGGTAATTATTTTCTTTGTTTCTCATTCTACAGCATGTATGTCATAAGCAACAGAACTGTAAAGTGTACCACTACCTTTCAGGTACACAGTAGTAATAATCCAGCACATGTAGCACATGCAGTACTTTATTAGTTAATGTTAATGTCAATGCTTTATGTAAATGCATTATGTCTGACTGGTATCTTAAACAGCAACATCATTTGTATGACAGTAAACGTTTATGTCCTGTCACCACATGTAAAATGCTAATTTCAGAGTTACAATATCAGTCGTCAGTTTTTTATAAAATCTTCTGTACATCTTGCTAGACAAAAGTGGCATAAACACACTGCACATTACAAAACACATAAGAACAGAGACAAAGTTCATGGTGAACTGACAAAAAGATTTATTAAACTTCTAAGACAAAGTTAGAGTGAGTTCAAAAAGTTCAGACAACATATGCAAACACTTTTTCAAAAGTGCATAAGAGCTATAAGTCAGCAAAACAGAATACTGACAAATATAATCTGGTTAGTAAAGAGTTAAAGAAACAGTAGATAACTGCGCTGATAAGAAATAATTTATGACGTACTGTTCTACCTTTAAAAAATTGTTAAGGGTACACAACATAAACTTTCATTCTGTTAAAGCAAGGCACTTAAATAATGATTTTAAAACCATTTCAAATAACAAAACAGTTCATGGGCATAGAAATCAAATGAGAGTAGTTAACAGCACAAAAGACATGACGTCACAAGACTGACATGCATGAATTTTATTTTTTGACTGACATGCATGAATTTTATTTTTTTTTATCTCAAGTGCAGCAAAAGGCAGACCACAGCAAATGTAAATCATGTAAATATATTTGTTTTAAGTATGTGTTAGTTAAGTCAATATCTCTTTTGTTTTTACAATATTTTGTAATTGTATAATAGCATAAAAAATAGCATAGACTCCAGTAAAAAACAGTCTTCAAAAGCATTATTATGCATACTTAGGCAAATTACGAATGTTTATATCAAGTGGGGAGAATATTTTAACAAATGACTGAAGGTATGAGTAAGTGCTAAAGGAGTTAAGCGTCTCAAACGCGCAGAAAGAAAAAAAAGTATTTGAGTTCAAATCTTTCCAGGCTGGAATGGGTAGTTGCAAGAAATGCTGCCTAAGATAAAATGTTACTGGTACTGAAGTTTATAAGGTCAAGGAAACAAGACCTGTAGTCAGGCCAAATGGCTTACGTTTTTCTAAAACATTATTGTTAAGTATTCACGTACAACATTAAGCAAAAAGCACAAAAGTCTAATCCTGTTTAGTAATTGTAATAAAATGTCACAATTGTGCATATATGGCATTAATAATCTGTTTGCAAGTAAATACTATGAGTACAGTCAGTACATGGCCTATAGTATACAATTAAATTATGCAGGTCCCTTTACAAAAAGGGAGGGTGCAAATAATTACTAATAACAGTAAATGTCTCTTCAAAAAAGCAATTCCTATTACAACTTTGACAGTATAGGCAACAGAAAAATAAATAAGCAAATGTGTAAGAGCAAAGTGTCACAGTCTACATAACAGCCAAAGGGCAAGCATACATTCAATTCTCACAGCATAAAGCAAATAATACTGCAATAAAATAATGTATACTACAGGGGGGAGGGCATACTTTCAATTTTACGCTAGCTGTGTAAACAGTACTGCAAAAGGTATGTAATTAGCAGGCTTCAGTTTAATGCTAGGTTTAAAAACGAGACTGAGTGTACATTACAGCCATGTATATACAAATGCAAAAACAATCTGTACAAGCAAGTATATTCTGCACAATATATAGTAAATGGTTTATCTATGTAAATAGACAATTTTGCATTCAAGTGTTATATGTATAGTAACAAGTCAAAGCTTGATATTTGTGACATGTTTTTTTTTTTCCAAAAAACAAGACTGCAATGCCTTTGCAATAAAATTCTCAAGCATTGTCAATAAATTGCAGTATAAAACATCACTGTATTTAGTCATATTCAGATTCATCCAATTCTAATAGTAATGGTCGCCATCATTGTGTTGACAATATTAAACTGTGTTAACTTTCTGTATTAAAAGGAAATCTAAAGGTTTTGTTTCCAAATGTGTTTCTAGTTAATAGCAATATAACTTAACTATAAACAGTTTTAAATTTAAAATAAAACTGAGGGAATATATACAGTAATAGGTATGTTTAAATATGTATAAATACATGGGCACATCTATTTGCTAGTTAGATGTATAATACACATCTGTTGCTATAATATATGTAAAAATAATATAGTCAGTTAAATACATGTATTTCTGTTTGGTAGTGCACATATATTCTGGTACAGTCTGAGACAAGCTGAATGTTCAGTGCCTGGAACATGTTTCAAGGACTATAGATAAAAATGCAGCTGCGGGACAAGGCAGCATTCAACACAGACATCTGCATTTCATTTGCATCATTCTGAACATCAAAACAGAGGGAATTACAATATTTCACGAATAAAACTTAGTAAAAAAAATGCTACACAAAATAGAACACAAGACAATTTCAGTTGTAAAAAGTATACAGCATGTACGTTTAAAAAAATAACATTTAACACAAATATAACAGCATGGTTAGCTAAACAAGGTCAGGCATACATAAAAATAGAGAAACAATCAAAGACTGACATAAACATTGCAATAAACAGCTCTATTTCTATTAAATGCTATACATTACCCCCTGAAAATGTAACAGTTTTGACAAGGGAAGACATCATGCAAAAATGTGACAGTGTGTAGACAATAACACAAAAATAAGAATAAACAACAGAGGGAAAAAAGGGTATGATTTCTACCAATACTCTGTTTTTTTTATATAAACAACACAGTAATACAAAAGAAAGGACCATGGGTTAAAATACTTACCATTCTGGGCAATAAACCAGTACTTCATGCAGATCGAATGGTAAAAATACCATTCACTTGTACCTTGATAGGACAACAATACCAAAAGACAATATTGCACTTCAATATTACGTTTCCAAGTTTTAAAGATACCAAATGCAGGTTTAAAAGAGCTTGGTATAAAAACTAATAAATTTGCAAGCACAAGGAAATCTTACTATTTAGTAAGTCATTACAAGTATCTTTGATAGACAGATTACAATTTAGTATAAATGGACAATATTGCCTTCAAATTTAAAAATGTTTGTTAAAGTGGCACCACAGTTTGTATGTGTGGTTTCAAATAACCCAGTGTTAATAGTAAAAGACAAAAACAGAAGCTGACACTGCCCATAATCGGTGGGACATATTCAGAGGATGGTCATCATCTGGGACCAATTTGCTAAATTGATAAATACATCCTGTGTTAATAGTTTTAAAAGTCATAATAATAACAATAACAGCTTACAATAGTTTACATGCTGCAGGTTCAAAGAGTTGCAGTAACTCAACAAATTATGATTGTAAATATGAGCAAAGTGGTAAATGTTGTAAATAGCAATGCTAATGAAACAAATGCAGTCTTTTCTTTAAGTAAACTTTAGTCCTTTCCTCAAACAAATCAAAAAATGGGGAACTGAAATTCTATATAGTATATACTGGCCAGGATTCACTAATCCTCTGTGTAAGACTAACTAAGTCTTACACAGAAACTGCAGTCTAAGAGTATGATGTCAGAGCGTCATGCATATTCATGCGGGTGCGCTGACTCAACTCTAAGGCTAACACGGAGCGTGTACGAGTGCAGGGGGAGAGTCAGACTGCCAAGCAGTCCAAATATCCATGCCCCTGCAAGTGCTTAAACTGCAAATGTCAACTGAAATGAGCAAGTCCACTCAAATGTCTACATACCCAACACTACACTCCCCCACATTCTAAATCCATGTACAAGTTTAAAATGTAAAGCTTTCCTTTTTTTTTAATATTCCCGATATAGCTGCCCGTATTTGCGAGTGTATGCACGGGTTTGCCCATTGCTTAGCTACAGTTAGCAGTGTAGACATCGAAGAGGACAATAAACTACTGATATGCAAATTAAGCCAAATAGCAATAGCGTAGTGGTAGAGCCCTCACACAAAGAGGAGGCATTCCCGGTTTGAGTCCTGCCACTCCCCTTCCTATTTTCTGTAGGAAATGTGTGCATAAAAAGAATTCCTGACATCTGCCTTTTAAATTTCAGTAAAATGCATTGAAATGACCAATGTGGTGGTGAACGATATTTTATATATATATAAGAAGGTGGAATGGTCATGCATACTGATAAATGGATAAGTAACGTATCTTAAGCAATGTGAAGCACTGCTAAGCAAAGTTCACTAGTATTAAGCACAGTGAAGTATAATTGCTCATAGCGTAGCACTGCTTTAACTAGCGCAATAGTTTTGCATGGAGCTGTGCATTGCGCCAACTAGCGCAAACACAACATGTTTGCGCTGAGCAGTGCACCGTGCTAACTAGCGCAATGTTGGGCAACGTCGGCCAGCGTAGAGCAACTACTTATAGCTTAGCACTGCTTTAACTAGCGCAATAGTTTTGCGTGGAGCTGCGCATCGCGCTAACTAGCATAACTTGGCCAATATTGGGCAACGTCGGGCAGCGTAGAGCAACGTAGAGCAATGTCGAGCAACGTTGGCCAATGTTGGGCAAAGTTGAGCAAAGTCGGCTAAACACAGCCACACCTCCTATCCGGTCTGGCCAGTAGTAAAATAAAAAGCAATGACAGGCCTCGAACCCAGGATACTGTGCACCATAATCACAGTATTAAACAACTAAGCCATGACAGCTTTAAATATGGATGCATTTCCAACACACTCATATATATCAATGGAAGTTTACCCATTGCTAAGCAGGTTTGCTCTTAGCTGAGATTTTTAAAAACCAGCCAATCACAAATAAGTGTGGGAAATGAGGCATATTTAAGCTCCATAGGTGGGAATAATTGCCATAACTGGTTGTAGCTCCCATCTGCAGACAGTATAGCCAGTGTTGGAAAGGGCTCTAATTTTCGAGCGCAACGGTGGGGCATTGATGAGTCAAAATTTATGATTTGGCTCCTAGTCCATCATCATGATGCAAGACTCCTGCAGGGCCAGTTTCTTGGCACTAAGTACAAAGCGGAAGCCTGGAACCATTTAGCACATGATCTCACCAGTGCCACAGGCATCCCTCGGACTGGTGAGCAGGTCAGACACCACTACGCAGACCTGAAGAGATGCAAGGAGGACCAACTGAACCAGTGGATACAGGAGGCCCATGGAATGGAAAATGCCCCACTACTGAGTATGTAGCCATGGAATGAAGTATGTAAGAATTGCTATTGTAGTCTATATTATGGATAGGTATGTCTCAATATCTCTTCATTTACTTCACAGCTGCAGGGGTCCGTGCTACGAATCAGCAAGCCTATGCAGATAGGCTGCTAAGGGTGTGCCACCAGGCAGGTTAGTAATTATTCTGCATGTGTGGTCATATAAAAGAAGTGAGAGAGCCTGAAAAACAGTGTTGTAACCCATTAATAAAGGTATAAAAAGTGTGGAATAACTTCTCTGCATGTACTATTATATAAAATAAGAGTGACAGCATGAAAAGGTGTTGTAACCCATTAATAAAGGTATAATATGTCTTGAATAAAACACCTCTGCATGCACTGATATATCAAATAAATGAGAGAGCCACTAGAAAAGTGTGCAATGTAATTAATAAAGGTATAATTCCTGGAGTATGTCCGTGTCACTTTCTTCGATATGTTGTTGTACCCTTGCATTATAGAAATAGTACTGTTGTATTAAGTGCAGTCAACCCACACATGGATAGGCCCATATAAAGTGGATGAAGGGAGTGCCAGTAGCTGTTAAGCATATATACATTCCTCAACTGTCGGTTAATGGCTGGCATGTACAGGTTAATCTGGCACATGAGTAGCTTGTTATTGTGTTCCCCAGAAATGCCAGTATGCTGCTAGAAATGCAGGGGGCTGTTAACATATATCTGATAATGTCAGCTGAACACATCCAGATATGTAGATACATAAATATAAATTAAAAATATAAATATGTATCAGTAACATCTGCATCAAAGACAGTTTGTATATTAGATACAGGTCAGGTATATCAAGAACTAGCAAAACCCATTTCACAATTTAACGGACATTGCCTAGTGTATTAATACATGTAGGAAGTATTTAACTGCAGTCAATAGGAATGTAGTGTAAACTATAAGTATATATAAGTTGTTAATGGAGGTATCTTTTTACACCCTACTGTATGTGCATAAACAATGCAATTCCACACCTCAATGGGTATGTCTAATCTCATAACATTTGTTGGGACACATGTCCTATTGGTTTATAAATATCTGCATTTACTTTGATGCATGTGCCCTGTTCACATACCACAATCTTGGTGGCCTGTTGCCACCAATCAATCCTGCATGCTGTTGGAATGTCCACTGTTGTTCAATATATGCATGTGTTATGCTTGCTGTTCAACTGTTGGAACTCTGGTGTGTTGGGTTAATGGGAATACTACTGTATGCTGTTACAACTAAATTGGAATGCTGTTGGCTATTACTAACCCATATTGTCATTAAATCCTCCTAAACATAGATCGTATGGGAAGGCCAGTCCCAGCAGACCCACCTGTCCCCCCTCAGCTGGTGATCGCACCTGGCACCAGCAGTTCCGGTGCCCTGCCCGGGACCTCCTCCTCCATTGGTCCTGTGCCACCTTTGGGTGGAAGCGCTGCAGGGGATGTGGCTCATCTCCCCATGCAAGCGTGGCCACAGGAGGGCCACCTATCACCCTCCGAACAGTCCGGTCTGTGGTGCATAGGGAGATTGAGCATTCAGTCGCTGATCCTCTATGCCAGCTCAAGGCAAGAGTGGCACGACTCATGGGTGAACCTGCCCCTCTTACGCAGCCCCCAGCACAGCCACCCTCCGGGCTGTGAAGGTGCAGTGGTGACTGCCCATGTGTGGGGATCTCAGTTCCACTGTTGTCATCTGTGGGCTCATGGGCTTGCGATTTCCAAACACCCTTCCCCGTCAATGGTGTTCACCCACCCCATGTGTCATACTCCACCCCTGTATGCATCTTGTTTGTCTTGTCTGTTTACCTCCCTAACCTACCTCCCAAAATATACCTACTTCCCCTACCCCACATTCCACTCTCACCTGAAAAAAAATGGGAAATCTGCTCCCACAAAAAAATTATGCCCCATACATAGCTGCCCATTTTGCACACATGTCCGCTGGACACAAACTGAAATTTAATTGGCAGTACAACATACTTCGTTGTCCTCACCCTTTTCTCAGAGGTGGAAGGTTTCAAATTTCCCTTCAAATTGCTAGTATATACACAGCTGTTGCTATTAAAGAAATGGGCAGCTATGGACCTTCCCTACACCCGTCCTGCACATCCTCAGCTGTTTTCCCTACTGTATTTCCGTCTTTGTTCCCCTTTTTTCACTACTTTCCTATCTGCCCATTTTCTTTTCTTTCAAAGAAATGAGCACGGGGGTTAGTGGGAGTAAGCACTTTTAAGCAGTATTTAGCGGGTTTGCGTGAGTGTGCGCCTGTGTGTGCTTAGCTAAGTATTGCTAAGCATCACACAAACCCACGCAAACCCGCTTACAACTGCTTAAAAGTGCCTTAGTCACTCTGTATATCAGGGCCCTTGTTCTGCTCAGCAGCAAAATAAAATACCTCTGTCAGTCTCAAACCCCAGACCATGTACACACTAGACTGCATGAACTACCACTGAGCCATGGTAAACATACAACAAATTGGTGCTGAAATTAATATATCATGCATCAGAATGAGTGAATGTAAAGGAAAAATAGGAATGCCATAACACAAATCCTGTTCTGTGGATCTTTACCAGCAGTTCTTGTGGAATTGCATTACATGACTGTGAAAACAGAACCAGCCATTCTAGCAGGAAATAATGTTACAGCAGCACTTTACAACCCCCACACAGTATTATAGCAGGACAAACACTAGCATATCTGATTAGGTCAGAGGCCATACTTCCCAACTGTGACTAATTTTCAGGCATGTCCCTGATTCCGAAACAGGTTTTAGCTGTGTCCATCTGAATCCAACTGAAAGATACTGACGTTAGGCAGAAAGGTTGTGAATTACACTTAATGAATAATGACAAAAAGTAAGAGTTGGACACGTTGGGCAGAAAGGTGGTGAATTACACTTAATGAATAATGACAAAAAGTAAGAGTTAGACACCACTTGTACTTCAGGAAATGTGTATTAATCCATATGCTCTGGTTCTCTCAAAGTCTCAACCTAATGTTTCTAATATTGTAAAGGTGTACCGCACTTCGACTTTCTTTACCCTGAATCTGTTCAAATATGTACCTGAGTGTTTGAGAGGCCTGGCAGAGGCAAAAACACACAGGCATATCAGCTATTCTGCTGTTACACACTGTGCAAATAGCTTTGGAAGGAGTTCCAGAAGCATACCCTTATGTAGGAGTACAACACTGAAATTCCAAGGAATGTAGTCATGTACTGGTAGCAACCAACTGTGACAATGCCATTGTTCCAGTGCTGAAAAGACCTGTGTGGTACACAAAGAATAACAGGCTAACCTCTGGCTACCATCTGGATAGGTCCACAGTTGGGAGCTATGCAAACAGACTACTTGCCTTGGTAAACTAACAGGTACACAGCAACCCTTTAAGTCCAGCAAGATAAAGTTCACACATTAATACATATTGCTCTCTATCCTACTGCACCCCTACCCAAATGTACAATAAACCTGTGAGTTCAGGGTCTACCAAAGATGTAGGTAGGCATACTCAGTAAAGAAATTTGTACAGTTTTCTTGAGCAGCCTGTGCTAATGTCAACACTAAAAATGCCCAAACTGTTCAAAAGTGAGTGAATAAATATTCACAGTATAGCAGTTCACAAACAGTTCACATGCCAAATGAATACATCTCAATAACTACTTTTGTATGGCAGTTAATTGTATAAGTAGAAAAGAAACTACATACTCCCATGTATCTTGTGTTAGCATATGTAGGGGTGAGTACAATTCTACACTGACAACTGTGTAGTGGAAGTGGCAACATTCAGGTCTGAGTACAACAATTATATCACTGGCTACACCCCTAGTTTCAGATATAAGAACTATACCAACCTTCTGACTTACACAACGGTGTCCACAGCAAACAAGCATGGGCCCCACTCTGGAAAGCTGAAAGGGCTACGCCTACCTGACATAGCAATTTATAGTATTGGATTGCTATGACAGTGAGTACTGCAATTACCACACAGCAGGCTGCATGCAATTACCAAATGGTGGCCACAAATTGGTGCAGAGGCCATCACATGCACATGTGCAGATACCTATAAAAGCAGGCTGTACCTGCTGGCCACACATGCAAACATCCCATTGCAGACGGTGAGAGAGAGAGAGAGAGAGAGAGAGACACAGAGACAGAGAGAGAGAGAGAGAGAGAGAGAGAGAGAGACTCACACCCCACCCACACCAGTGGGAAAAAATAAACTAATAATAAAAAAAAAAAAAACAAATAAAACATAACAAAAAAAAACAAATAATTACATTAAGCCAACGATATAGCTAACTGAAAACTATGAACTCATACAAAGGAAAGGTATGTAACAGATATGTATTTACTGGCATGTAGTAGATGTATTTGAAGACCACTCTACATACTTTGAAACATCAATATGTGGCAGCAGTACGTATCTATGCACAGATGCCCTGCATAACTACTGCCATGGACAAATCAGTGTGTAGCCGTGAGCAGTGGGACATAACTGTGATATATGTAGCTCAGCATTAAATGTCAAACATCTGAACCATGTTATCTGTGTTCTGTACAGTAGTGCGGACAATGTCTGTTTGGGGGAGTAGTGCATACAGCTATATAACCATGGATGTGACAGAGTAACAAATGCATGATAGTCATATTAACGTGTAGCTTAGCATTGGCAACAGCTGTGCCAGGCTAGTATGGTAATTTAGAATTTGCAGCTATATATACACCCTCTAATATTACTGTGTGCTCTCATGTGACACCTGTTCATGTTGCAGCAAGGCCCAAAAGGTCAGCCATGAGGTACATGGACTTACAACAGTGTGGTCCTTCTGTGTGTATGGCACACACATACGGAGAGATCTGTCTGTGTCAGATATATTGGCATCTGTACATGTGCATAGAGTAAGGGACATACTGCAACTGTTTGTGAAAGGTGTATGTATATATATGTATATATATATATATATATATATATATATATATATATATATATATATATATATATCTATGTTGTTGAAGGTTGTTATGTGCATATTTCTATATAGGTTGTAGTTTGTGGCAAACCAGACAGGATACAGTGCTGGTATATGACATGTGGTGGTTGAACGCTGTGGGTATGATTCGTCAGGTTTGCAGTGTTGCAGCCAGTGAGGCCTGCTAAAGCTATATCAGCTGAGAACACCTTCAATGCATTCCGCACAACACTGTGCAATATTATGAAATAACTGTATACCTCACAACCTTCCCATACTCAATATTCCCACCATGAAAGGTGGACTGTATATGTGCCTATATGTATATCAATATGTACACCAATGGATGTTTATATGTATGTGTGTATATATACATATATATAGAGAGAGAGAGTGAGAGAGAGAGAGAGAGAGAGAGAGAGAGAGAGAGAGAGAGAGACAGGGTCATATTTACTGCAACAGATGCCTGGTGACAAAGCCATGGACTCAAGCTCAATGTTGACACTGCATTGGCATCCCTCCTTGAAAAACTCAGTACCCATTAACTACCACATAGGTGGTAGTCTACTTAACACTGAAGGTGTGATAAGAGACCATGGGACACAGGTGGACAGTAGTCTCCCGTTTGATTGTCACAGTGCCACACTAGTCATGTAATCTGTCTACGTGGCACATGTAATCACAAAAGGTGTGTCATCCAGGGAAGTATATGTCAGTGTTCCCCTCTACTCCACACACATAAAACCCATTATAGAGTACAATGCCCCGTGTGGTATGTACCTCACAAAACATCTACAGCAACTGGAAAGGACACAGACGTACCTCACAAAGAGTAATACCGGCCTCAAACAGATGCCCTATGCAGACCATCCCACAAAACCACAGCTAGACTGTGTCACATACCGTCTACCCAGAGGTGACCTCTGCCTAACATGCAAAGCTATGTGAAACCCAGAGCTGTTGGACATGCTCCACATAAACAGGTCACAATCCCTATGAGCTACACGCTCTAGGAACCTAAACCTTGTCACCTCAATAAACAGCACATGCTGGAGGGATAGATCCCTATCTCAGAGACATCCCATACTCTGGAACAAACCACCTATCAATATTAAACAAAGCTCCTAATTAGCAGTCGTCATATATAAACCTGATGATTGTATGTGAGATAGGAAATACACCCCGGGAATCACCTCTGTGGCTCTGCTTGACAGGGCCATGTGAAATTAAATTACCTGTGTGTCAAAGGCCAGGGTAGCGTATGGCTAGACATCTATAGGTCCTAGGGCCAGTAGCCTATAACCTGCCTACAAACTGATACACACCCACATGTACTCGTTGCAATAATTGCTTTGTGCGGTTGACTGAGTGTGATGGTGAATGTGTTGGTGAATGTGTCAGAGTTCTGTATATGTGTGATAGCTAAGTGGGAAACTGTTTCTGTCATGGTATTTAGTGTCCTAGCTGTGATCCCAGCAAAAGATGTGTATGCTATTGCTAGGCACAAAAAGCTGTATGCCAGACAGTCTGACGTAGTCTGTTGGTGTCAACTGGGGTGTCCCATTGTAGGCTACAGCAGTACATGTATGCTTA
Source organism: Protopterus annectens (assembly GCF_019279795.1). NCBI lineage: Eukaryota > Metazoa > Chordata > Ceratodontiformes > Protopteridae > Protopterus > Protopterus annectens. Next base: position 1,889,384,333 of record NC_056739.1, on the reverse strand, counting down.
TTGAGTGTTACTGCTGGTGAATCCAACCCCTGAATAAACTGTATTACTACCTGAAGCTGTATGCCTAAACAGCACAGTATGGTGTATGTACACATGTCCTGGAACAACTGTTTTGTTTGTTCCCTGTAGTCCTCACAGATGACATACCTCAGGCATAAGGTCTTGTAACTACTGACACACAGTACTGTATGGTACACAGGTAAAGGTCATGTGGGTTGCCATACATTTCTGTCTGGTATGTATGTCTGATGTGTGTGTGTGTGTATGCCTGTACCATGGCCTCGGTCATATGTGTGTTACAGGATATAGGTGCGTATCTAGCAACATGTATAGTGTAGTACAGCAGTATGCCACCTATATTGACAAATGAGCACATATGTTAGTCAGGGGTTTACCATCAATGACTAGTTTGGTATACTGGTAATACTGTGACTGGACTCTACAATCATTGCAATGGATTACATGTTGTGTTATGCATTAGCTTGATATATACCCCCTGTGGCTAGGTGGGGCATTGTGTCGCATACAGTGTGCCATGTACTGTTGTATAGTCTTACATACTGGTTTATCTTTGTTGCTGTGCAAAACATGGTTTGATATATAGAGTGTGCCAGGCACTGTCAGGTAGTTGTGGGTTGAGCATTGACATGTGGTATTGAAAGTGTGTATCCTTTGACAGCCAATAGGTTGCTATATATGGCAGTTAAATGATATCTGTACTTTAGAATGTTAAGTGTGCCACTTGACTTGCTCACACATATTGTTTCATTGTCTTCCAGGGTCATGGCCCACCATCATAAACCCTCATACAGCCCAGCAGAGGAGGAATTTATAAAAGATACCATGGTTCAGCACTATGCCATGCTGTTCTCAAGAACATGCCAGGACCAGCATGAGCGGACTGCACTGTGGCAAGATCTTGTACGTAGGGTAAATGACATAGGCATGCATAACCGGACAAATAAGCAGGTACGCCATCACTGCAGTGATTTAATTAGACATGCCCAGCATCATGCATCTGATATCCGTAGACAACAGCTTGCCACAGGTGGTGGGGTAGCCATCCATCCCTCCCTCATCAGAGTGGAGGAGCTGCTCCTGAGCCAGGTGGCCCCTGGCTAACAACAGCAACAACAACAACTAACATGCATCATCATGGAGACCGGAGCCACCCAGCAAGTTGACATGGAGAGTGCAGGTAACATGGCATAGCTGTACACTACAGTTATCTCTATTGGTAGATCATGCTTATGTGAGATGTGTAGTGTGTAGTTACAATATGTGGTGCCTAGTGTTGTGCAATAATAATAATTTGGAATATAATATGCAGGCCTGTGACTGTCAGCAGTTGTACTACTGTAAGATTGCAAACGCACAGTAGCAATGCCACAGTTGTTGCCCCTGACAAACTGTCTCATAGACTTGTAGGTCCCTCTGGTGTGACAGCAAGGCAGCAGACCCATGCTGGTGAGTGTGTTCTACATTTAATATTGCTAATTAAATGTGCATGTCATAGGTGTGGTGTAGGCCATGTACACGTCACACACCAGCGCATAATGCATGCTGTGCATGTTTGCTGTGAGACTATGCACATCTCAGTAACATGAGTAGCTGACTCAAACATATGCAATACACAGAGCATCCCACACAATTGTGGCAACACTGTAGTGGACGTTGGATAGGCAGAGTCAATACACATGCACACAACACACACAACTATGTCATACGCAGTACACGTTAACATGCTACACATGGTGTATTCAGACACCCGCTGTAAGGTCACACTTCAGTATCCCAAATGTCATCCACACATCACACATAATATACCTGAGGGGTAGAGTTCAGGTACAGCATGCTATGTGCCGGTCTGGCACACATTAGTAGCCTTGAGTGACCACTTGATGCTGCATGATGAAGTCTCATGGTACTACACTACTACACCACATCCAGTTACAGTGGCCACAGTACTATACATATCATTAATTGCTATGCACCTCAATGTTGTGTGTGTGTAAACATATGCACCTATACACAATATGCATAGCAATCACCATTTGTAGAAAGTGACACACATGTCTTGTAATACTATTGAGTGTATAGGTCACATGACATACATTGTGTATGTGTGATGTTTAATGTTGCAGTTGTGTGGTAGCATGCCATGTCATGGCTAGCACTGGCATGTCTACAATATGTCCTACACTCACCATAACCACTGTACAATGGCTATGTTGAGCAATGGTATTCCATCAGGTATACATGCACCACTCATCCTGTGAGTATACATAGCATGCATGTGCTAAACCTGTGTCCACAATTATCTGCTAAAGACACAGATGCTCTAATCAGAAATGGATATCTATGTGACACACTGATACACATCCAGCCATAGTATGTACACTTGTGAGTGATGGTGCACAGGACATTGCAGAGCTGTTAATACTTGCACAGTAATGTTGTGTCCATGTACACATTGTGTTCGAGGGTGAGGCCAATCACTGAACAAAACACACATGCATTAAAGCCATGTATACTGTTATTAGCAAGGGCTGTCTACACTCACACTGCATGCTGTTGAGCAACACACATCCTGCATGCTGTCACGTTTGATATAAATGTTTGACTTGTGATACTGTACATCACACACTACTGAGTATGTTCTGAATTGCTAGTGGTGTGTGTGTGTGTGTGTGTGTGTGTGTGTGTGTGTGTGTGTGTCTGTTGTAGTGAGGAGTGTATTTGTGTGCATGTGTTCATGTGTTCATGTGTTCATGTGTGCAATTTCTACAATACCCCACTCGGGTATTGTAGAAAAACTTACCAGCTTAAATGTAAACCCATATGTCACAAGATGGGTTGCAAACTGGCTTAAGGACAGAACCCACAGGGTTAGAGTTGCTGGCACTATGTCAGACTCCAAGCCGGTCACAAGTGGTGTCCCACAGGGCTCGGTCCTTGGCCCCTTTTGTTCGACATCTACTTCTCAGAAGTACAGGCCAACATGGGAGGACTTTGGCTGACAAAGTTTGCAGACGACTGCAAACTGGGCGCCATAGTGGAAAGTGCATCGGACACGGATATCCTTCAGAAGGGACTCACGGAAACAGATAGCTGGTGCCAGAGCCATGGCCTGAAGATAAACGCCAAAAAATGTATAGTCATACCCTTCGGGAAAAACAAGGTAACCCCAAGCTACCATATAGGTGGCAATCCACTAAGCACAGAAGAGGTTATCAGGGACCTGAGGACCCAGGTTGACAGTGGCCTTTCTTTGACACTCACGTTGCTAAAGTGGTTAGAAAGACCTTCTACATTGCCCACCTGATCATGAAGGGATTCACATCCAGATCTAGTGAGGTCATTGTTCCCCTGTACTCTTCACTTATCAGACCAATGATCGAGTACAATGCCCCATTCGGGATGTATCTCACCTGACATCTGCAGCAATTGGAGAGACCCCAAAAGTTCCTCACCAAAAGGATAAAGGGACTCCAAAATCTGTCATATGCTGCCAGATTGAAGAAACTCCAGCTCTATTCAGTCGCATACCGTCTGCTCAGAGGTGACATGTGCCTGACATACAAGGCCATGTCCAACCCAGAATTAATGGACATGCTTCACCTCAAAAAATCCAAATCCAACAAAACCACTAGAGCAAGCGACTTAAACCTTAGCACGGATATAAATAGGATGTGCTGGAGGGATAGGTTTATCACTCAGAGACTCCCTGTGCTGTGGAATAAAATCTTGGTCCATGTGAGGCAGAGCACCTCGCTGGCTCTGTTCAAGAAAAATCTTGACCTGTGGATGGGAGATCGTAGGTTTACCCCAGGAATCATCTCTGTGTCACTGCTGGAGAGAGGCACAACAAACTAATGGGTACAGTATTTTTTCATATAAGGGGTGGTTTAAGCCACAAAACTTTGGGCTAGGATTATAAATGCCTTAGGGCAGATAGCCTAGTATAAACCTATGACCCTATGAACCTATGTGTGCATGTGTTCATGCATGCATGTCTGCATGTGTGCATGTGTGCATGTGTTCATGCATTCATGCGTTCATGTGTGCATGTGTTCATGTGTGCATGTCTGCATGTGTGCATGTATGCAGACATCATGTACATGTCGTAAAGTGTGCTTCCTGTCTCCCTCTCTCAGGTGCTGATTTTGGGCTGGTTCACTGGAGCCGGGAAACTGATGTCACTGAACATGATAGTGATAATGATGATAGGTGTGTTGAGGCACAGGCATATTTGCCAGGGTCTGTCATTGGGCCAACAATCGACAGTCACAAGTGTCCACCCCATCCATGCACACAGTCATACTGCCAATACATCCATCACCAATGCCCTTAGCTGAAGGACAGCGTACAGCCAGCATTGGCCAGGACAGTGTGGTATCTATGGCACATGCGTCCCAACACAGCAGCCATACCCAGATGTCTGGAAGTGTACCACATAGGCAGATGTCCAGGGGTTCTCGTCAGAGCACTGCTGCCCATCATGCCACTGGCAGACATGCCACAGGTCTTACAACCTCACTCATGTTCCAGGCTGTCATGGAGGCACAGGCACATATGGAATGGTACACCAGACAGGGACTAAGGGCACAGAGGGCACATAACATTGCCGTAATTGGCAGTATCTGTGACCTAGCAGGTGCCATCCTTCATTAAACTGAGGTCACTGATAGATGTTGGGGTGAGACATTAGATGTCCTCCGCAATATCATGTCCATGTGTCAGGACAGTGCGGGATGGTTGAGTCTTTGACGTGGACGTATGCCAGCAACATCAGCAGCTGGCAGTCACCGCGGATGTCCCTCAAGTCACAGCTGCTCCCGTAGTGCCAGTACCAGCCCCAGCAATGTTGGGGGTGGGCTGTCCATAGAACTTCCTAGAAGACCACATGAATGTGGCTCTGGACAGTCCCAGCAGAGACCTGGGTCCAGTGTACATCCATCTACCTCTGGTGATAGTACACAGTCAGGCTTAGTACCTGATAGTGTCAGTAGCACCCCCGCCAGGCACAGGTACCGTATCCATGGCCAGAGATGGTGATCTGTAAAGCCTGGCAGTTACAGTCTATGGCTGTCCCACAAATACCCATATATGGCAACCACATGGTGGAACTGTGTGCATACAGACACACACAAACACATATAAACAAGACACCTAGGGCTACCACATACACGCACACATTACATCAACATTGGCCCAATGCAGTACTCTTGACCCTCACAAGCACACACACACACACACACACACACACACACACACACACACACACACACACACACACACACATGCATGTGGATTGTATGGCTCAATGTAGGCCTCTGGCAAACCAACAACACACCCTGTGCATATGATGAATCCTGTGCCACCTCCTGTCATCTGTAACATTGATGCAGGAACAGGCTACCATGGTGCTGATGCACAGGGTGACTTTATAGCAGTATAGCAATGTTAGCATGTTGTCAGCAGTAGAGTGTAATGATATGCTTGAAGGTGTAGCTGAGCAGGCATGATGCATGTAAGCTATGATTGTCAATGTAGTAATGTTTACATCAGTGTTAGTTCCAATAGTGTATTGTCCACCCACGTGCCACTTGGCTGATGTGTGTAGTATTGGCAGCATGTGTTAGAGAGTGGACAGTATGTGTGGGATGTGTGTGGTACAGATTTGCAGGTATACATTTGTGAACACGGTGGAGGTGCACTGTCTGCATGTACGTGCATAGTGGACACATGGGCAGGGTGACATGCCCTGTATTACACAGTAACACTCCATAGTCTCGATTGGTGGCCAGTATGCATTGTACTACACACATTTCGGAATTTGACTACACATGTGTGTATGACATGGTTTGACACTGTGCTGTGGGTGATACTGTTACTATCTGTCACTGTTTTGCATTCTGGTAGTATACACAACTTCAACAGCCTGACCATAACCAATCGTTAGATGATGTCTTGACAAGTGACTCACAGATGTAGGACACACAGTAACATTTGGACACTTCAGGTACTATAGTGGTATTCACCTGCACTCATTACTGAGACCACTCCTGTTTGGCATATAGCTCTCTTAGGTACAAGCAATCACAGTAGGGATATGTCCGTCCACATGTGGTAATGCATACTGTGGCCTATAATGCATTCTCCAAATGACACACACATCCTACACAAGAGTATCACACAGACAGATCCCTGTTGTCAAACCCATGCTGTAAAGCTATAAGCCAACCAAAGCACAGTCATCCACCTTTACGGAACATAGTATCCCCACAGTACCACATAGGTAGTAGCCACCAACATGAAGAACAGGTACCGATGTGTACATGCAACCAAGTGGTACGTCATCTCTCCTTTGATAATCACATTTCCAAAGGTATGTTTAAATCCCTCGGTGGATCACATAAGCAATAAGGGGTCTGCATGCATATCCACAAAGGTTGTTGTACACCTATAATGAATAGCCATCTTTGATAGACCCTGCTGCATTTGAACAGGTCTGACATCTAACTTGGCCATAAATCCTCACTCACACAATTCTATAGAAGCCGTAATGAGTGTGTGTGGCACAGCTGACCTATGCCAGGGATCACTGCAGTGGCTGGCCTTGTCACAAGCATACAGATGTGACCTAAGGTCTTGAAAGCAGCAGCACACTCTTGAAAAGATGACAGATGTGTTCTTGGAAAAAGCAGGGTTCCCACACATGCAATAATTGAGGTCACATGTACATATATGAATTTACCACACAGCTACCTCACATGCGCAATGCACGTACTGGTATCATACTGATATGTCTTACAGTAGTGAAAGCAAAACCCACAACCCATTGACCAATAGTGTCACACACATAGACCACACACACACTCACCAAGTGCAGGATTCAAACCCCTACCTAACTACTTCATAATACGAGAGGAGTATGTATTAACACGACACACTATACACATTACTGTGAGTTCACTTTTCCACAGGTATAGTTGTAGGATGGTGACATCATCAGACCTGACAAAGTTTAGAATACCACTTTTAAGGTGTTTGAGTACTCTCCAAAAAGGTTGCTCTTCTCCAAGGAGATCACACACACACACACTTGTTAAGTGCAGGATTCAAACACTTACCTAACTGCTTTATGTTACTACATGAGTACGCATTTACATGACATGCTATACACATTACTGTGAGCTCTCTTTTCCGCAGGTATATTTGTAGGATGGTGACATCATCAGACCTGACAAAGATTAGTATACCACTTTTAAGGTGTTTGAGTACTCTCCAAAAAGGTTGCTCCTCTCCAAGGAGATCACACACAAACAGACACAAACTTGGCAAGTGCAGGATTCAAACCCCTACATAACTGGTTTATGATACTACAGGAGTACGCATTTACATGATGCACTATACACATTAATGTGAGTTCTCTTTTCCGCAGGTATATTTGTAGGATGGTGACATCATCAGACCTGACATAGCTTAGTATACCACTTTTCAGGTGTTTAAGTACTCTCCAAGGAGAACACATACACAATTGTCAAGTGCAGGATTCAAACCCCTACCTAACTGCTTTATGTTACTACAAGCGTGCGCATTTACATGATGTGCTATACACATTACTGTGAGTTTTCTTTACCACAGGTATATTTGTAGGATGGTGACATCATCAGACTAGACCAAGTGAGTTACATTAGGTGACATTGGGTGGGCTACATAGAAGGAATGTCTAAACACTTTGGCCATGTGATCATCAAAGGAGAGTTCACTATCTAACTGTGTCCCCAGGGCCTTCATGACTTTCTCCATACATACTGGAGTACCACCTATGTGGTAATTTGTTTGCACTTTGTTTTAGCCAAAGGGGATGACTATGCATTCTTTGGCATTCTTCTTGGGGCATTGTTTTGACACCAGGTTTCTGTCTCTGTAAGCCCCTCCTGGAGGATGTGTGTGTCAGCCATAGAGTCGATTATGGACCACAGTTAGCAGTTATCTGCAAACCTGTTCAGCCATACTCCTCCCATTCTTGCCTGTACCTCTAAGCAGTGTCTACTGAACAGGTGGGGTCTGAGGACCAAGACCTGGGGGATGCCATTTGTGACTGTCTTAGAGTCGGACATGGCACCCGCAACTCTGAAATGTGTGTTTGATCTGAGAGCCACTAGGGCACACATCCTGTGGCATAGCTGTTGATGTTCAGGCTGGTAAGCGTGTCCATGATGACTGAGTGGGGAATGGTGTGAAAAGTCCTTAGTCAGGTCCAGGTAGGCTGTGTGGACTACTTTCACCTCCATCTATGTCCATGTTAACTGTTTGAAGTAAGTCAACTATGTTTAGAAGGCAGTATCTGCCTTTAACATGGCGAGGTTGTGTAGAGTTCAGTGTCTGGAGGTCCCCAATGTCTCTGTTAATGGGTTTCATGACAATTTGCTCAATAGCTTTGTAGACCAGCCTGAGTAGACATATAGGGAAACGGTTTCCAGGTTCTGTTGTGGCACCCCCTTTGTGGAGCTGGATGACTGTTAGTGTATGCCATTCTTTGGCTGCATACCTTGTAGTATGATTGAGTCTGGGCAGTGAATGTAGGTGAGGGTGTAGTTCCTTTTGGGCCTAGTGTAAGACGCAGCCTGGGACACCATCCAGTCCCATTGATGCTGTGTTCTTGGCTTTGGAGAGGGCTGTCTTTACCTGCATGTCCATGACGTCTGGGGCTCTGCATCCTTCTGTGATGGACACAGGCCCTTTTGGGGGTGATGGGGGGAAGTTTACACTGAACTTGTCCCCCAGGATGTGGGCAATGAAAGTTGGTTCAGTGTATTCCTTGCCATTTGTCAGTAGCTGACAGCATATTTGGAAGTTGACACCTACATGTCTGGTATAGCTACCGCAGGCTTTGTGGTTGTTATTCTTACAGTCCTTGGCAATTTATCTTTTGACAGTGTCCTTGAATTATTTTATGAGCGATCATTGCTTCTTCCTAATAATGATCAGTGATGCCTTTCCTTTAGTGAAGTTGGCTCTATCGGGTGTTAGTTTCTTCCTTCTGTTGTCTAGCTTATTTATGGCCAATGACCACCAGATTGTTTTCTTATTTTTGAAGGAGTGCATCTTGGTTTTATTTGTGATGTTTTGATCCATGCATCCCTGTAGATGCTCATAGGATGCACTTGTAACTGATTTGGCAGATTGTATACCATTCTCCTATAGCAAGAGGTCATTGGAACATTCCACTTTTGTCTTGGGACGTGTGGAGTTTGTTTTTGAAAATGTCTTCACGGTGGTTTCATTGACTGGGTGGGGGGGCCGAATGTGGATGTCCAGTGTGATTACTTTATGATCTGATATTACCAGCGAGGGTTTTATCTCTGTTGTGAAACACTGGTACACCACGTTGGTGATGATCATGTCCAGTATGGTGTCAACTCTAGTGGGCATGGTGACCAGCTGTTCCAGGGTGTTAGAGCTTTTAAACTTTAGGAAACATTGGGCAAAGAATGTTGTACACAAGTGATTCTCCCACTCAATGTTTGAGTAGTTGTAACCACCTCATATAATGGTGTTTGACAGGACCTTTATATTTTCCACTGTTCTCAGGAATACTGAGTGAGGTTCCTGTGACAAGGTAGGTGATCTGTAGCAGGCTACAATTTGATGAGCAGCTTTGCCCAGTCTTAGTTGCACTTGCATGGTCTCCAAGGCCTCATGCTGTGCCACTAACCTGAAGGTGTGGGTATCCATAAGGTAAATGGGTACACCCCTTCCTTTTGTATTTCACTCGTGGTTTTGGGTCAGAAGGTCAGAGGGATTGTGAGTGTTTTCCGTGGAGCATGTCCAACAGCTCTGCGTTTGACATAGCTTTGTATGTTAGGCAGTGAACACATCTGAGTAGGCGATATGCAAGGGAGTACTGATGGAGCATTTTGAGATGGTCTGTGTATGGCATGTATTTCAGGCCGCTAATGCTCTTTGTGAGGTATTGCTGCAGGCTTTCCAGTTGTTGCAGTTGTCTTGTGAGGTACATAGCAAAAGTGGCGTTGTACTCTATTATAGTTCTAGTGAGTGATAAGTAGTGGGGAACAATGTCCTCTTCTATTCTGCATGAGACACATTTTGTGTTGTGGTGTGCCAAGTAGCAGGGTTTTCTGCCTACTGTGGGGATGTGATTATCACAGTTGTGTCCAGTGTCCACCTCCGACCCAAGGTCTCTTGTCACACTTTCAGTGTTAAGTATACTACCGGCTATGTTGTCGTATTGGCTACAGAGTTTTTAACAAAGGGGATGACAATGCACCTTTTGGCATTGAGCTAGAGCCCATGGCTTTGACAACAGCCATCTGTCTGTCTCAGTGAGGCCCTTTTGTAGGATGTCCACATCTTAAGTATTTACAATTATGGTTCCTAGTTTGCAGTCCTCTGGAAACTTCAGTAGCCACAGACCTTCCATGTTAAAGTTTACTTCAGGGAAGTAGATACTAAACAGGACAAGACACAGGACTGGATCTTGTGGTACTGCACTCATCACTGGTCCAAAGTCATACTTGGAGTCTGCTGCTTTCACAGTGTGTGTTCTGTCAGTATGCCTGTTGGCAGCACATCTTGTGACATAGCAATTTATACCTAGTTTAGTGGGTTTATCTATATTTCCAGTGTGTGTGGTGCTGTTGTAAGCCGTGGCAGGATTAACATAGGCTGTGTGAACCACCTTACCCTTGTCGACAGTTCTGTTGACTGGTTCAATGTCATCTATCAGGTTTAGGTCACATGATCTGCATTTTACAAACCCAACATGGTTGTGGTCCAGGGTTTGGGGATTGCAAATGTAATTTTTTTATATGTTGTATGATGATACATTCCATGGCCTTGAAAGGCGGGCTCATCAGGCTAATGTGGCACTAGTTCCTGGGGTCCATGGTGTCTCCACCCTTGTGTAGTGGGATAACCGTCACTGTGCACCATTCAACAGCACAAAGCATGAGGTGAGGCTATGACTGCACATGGTACATCAGTGTGGTGCCTGTTCGTTCTGTGTTTTGTGAGGAACACAGCCTGTGAAGTTATCTGGTCCCATGGCTGCTGTGATACTGGCTTTGGAGAGTGTTTTTTACCTGTGCAGTCATGATGACAGCAGCTTTGCAGTCTTCCATTATAGAGGTGTGCTCTTTCATGGGTGAGAGGGGGTACAGTTAACATTGATCCTATCTGCCAGGATGTTGGCAATATCAGTTGGGTCTGTATATTTAGTGCCATTGAGCTGTAACTCAGAACAGATCTGAGTGTAGTCATGACATGGACCTGTCTGTTGGGCAGAGATCTCCTGAGTAGACAGTATGCAACAGACTACAGATTGGGTTACATTCAGTCTTGTTGCATGGGGCAACTGATTGAGGCCAGTAATCCTCTTGTTAGAGTACTTCAGTGGTCTTTCTGGCTGCTGAACATGCATAGTCAGATTCATCGCAAGTGTGTTATGGTACTCCCTGATGGGTCTGATGACTGATGAGTACTGGGAACCTCCTTTGACCTACATGCCCAGACCTTGGCAGTTTGTGTGAACACATAGCATGATTTTCTGACAACTTTGTGAATGTGTTTCTGAAAGTAGAGATGTCTATCCACATTTGTCCATAGATCCCTTATTATCACCTCTATATTTGGCATAAGTGTGTGAGCATGCCCAGTATGACCTGTTAGTGTGATGCTGAATGAAATCCACTACATTTGTTGGAGTGTGTGAGCATGCCCACTATAGACATTTATACTATATGTGTATGGAAAATCAAGTTGTATTTTTACAGCAGGCCTCACCTTTGTGTCATAGATCAACAGTAATCATGCTGTGCCTGCCGGGCTTCCATGAGACACTTTGCATAGAATTATCAACATTTCTACATACAGGGGGGAGAGCTATTCTTTGTACATTTCTACCCAGGGGCACACTTGATTGTTACTGTGGGTGTACATACGATGAGGGGTTCACCTGACACTTATACCCATTTGCTATGCCTGCACTGCTATGTACGGTACACCATTTCAGTCTGTTCTGTTGCCTATCATACTGGCTTTAGGCATACTACTATACTACACTTCTTAGCGTCCAATGCCACATATTAGATTGCAACTTCATAGCCTACACAACCCACATCACACCGCCTGGCTTGATGTTCTGTGTCTGCATAGGCCTGTGGGGGCGGTTACCCATATGTGTCTTTAGGGGCTTGTTACAGCATTTCTTTGTGTTTGCATTACTGTGCAATTGTCCTGCTGTGTCTGTGCTACTGAAATGCTATCATGGCTTAGTGGTTCAGTATTGTGACTATAGTGTACAGTATCCTGGGTTCGAGCCCTATCACTGCTTTTTATTTTCATGCTGGCCAGACCAGACTGCTTAAGGGACAGTAAAGCTGATATGAGCATGTTTACCTGTCTTTGCTCAACTTTACATGACTTTGCCCGACCTTGCCCAACATTGCTCAGTGTTGGCCAACATTGCGCTAGTTGGCACAGGCAATTTTGTTTACATATACCAAATATTGGTAAATGCTGCTTAGCACTGCTTTATATTGCATAAAACATGGCAATCATGGCTCCAGTGGTGCTGCAGGGCTGCATATGTCAGATGCACATACTACACTCCCTATGCATGTTTGAAAACAGGTAGTGTCAAGTTAGGCATCCGCTTTATTTTATGTGCAAGTCAGAGAGAGGTATAATTTCCAGGGTTCCTATTGAGCCAGTGTATGTGCTATGTGTTGCCTCTTTGCCAAGGCCAAGGCATACTGGGCACGCCTCCTTCTGCCTACTGGGCAGGCTCAGGTTGTTCCTCCTCCGAGTCACGCTGTGCCTGTGCAGGCCTTGGCAATGGTGGGGGGCTGTTCGGCCCTGCCCTATGCTGTTCCTGCTGCAGCTGTTTTTGCAGGATCATATTCTGTAGCATGGTACATATCATGACAATTTGGGCACATGTAGTTGGTGAGTACTGCAAGGCTCCACCAGATGTGTCCAGGCACTGGAACCATGACTTAAGCATCCCAAACACACGCTCGATTACATTCCATGTTTGTGCGTGTGCCTCATTATGGATTTCTTGTTCAGGTGTGTGTGCATTTCTGATGGGTGTCATCAGCCATGGCTTCAGTGCATATCCAGCATCCCCCACTAGGTGACCATCAGGGATGTCCCCATTGGCAAATGTCTGGTACAGCTGCATCAGATGCCAGATATGGGAGTCGTGGTAGCTACCAGGGCAGCTAGCACAAACGTTCAGTATTATGCCCTGGGAATTGCACACAACCTGGCAGTTGATGGAAACCCTTGCAGTTGATGTAGGCCTTACCCCGCTCACCGGCTGGTGCTTTGATGTGTATGCGCGTGCAGTCAATTGCACTCACTACCTCAGGGTATTCCGCTATTTGCTGGAAGAGAGGCATATTGCTGGCCAATACCTCATGGGAATTGGAGAAATATACATGATCACTGACATGTGCTAATGTGGCATTCAGGAACTGGTGCAGTACCCTGGATGCTGATGCCTGTGAAATCTCCATCATATCACCAGTTGGTCTCTGGAAGGTACCTGTTGCTAGTCTTCTTAGGCCAACACATACCTTGGTTTCCACTGGGATGGGTTCCCCTCTGTTGGTTCTGTGTTTGAGGCATGGCCTGCACAGCTCAACAATTTGCTGCAGGAGCTCTCTGTCCACTCTATAGTGCTCCACTGTCTCCAGCTCATGTAGCCCCTGGTAGGTTACCCTGGGTCTGTACACTCTTCTCCGTCTCCTCACTGTGGGTTGCTCAGCAACATTCACAATGGCACCACCCTCAGCATCTTGCACATGTTGCCTTATAATAGCAATGGCAGCCCCTAACATTTTTTTGTCTCAGTTAAGCTTTTTAAGTTTTCACTTCTCTTTGTATACTGCAGTGTTGCAGTGTTTCTGAGTAAAACATGGGGGAATGTTGTTTGCAGTGTTTTAAGTGCTGGGCTGCCCTGAGCTAGTGTACTGCCTGTGTAATTGGCTGATTCTGATTGATTTCACCTGGCAGCTCTGCTAATTCTCCTTGGTTAACTTCCTACTACTACTTTTCCTTCCTTTTCCATTTTTGTTTCCACAGGGGGCAGCGCCACTCAAACAAGCGGAAACACGTGTACACAAGCACACACGCATGCACACAGCCTTACACAGGCTTACACAGGCTTAGGTGGGTGCACATCTGTGCACAGGCTTAGACAGTCTTACACAGGCTTACACAAGTGCACACATGTGCACACAGGCTTAGACAGTCTTCCACAGGCTTACACGGGCGCACACACGCGCACACAATCTTAGATGGGTTTACATGCGTGCCCACGCAAGCACTCAGTGTAAACATCTTTGCAAGAAACTTTGGTGGTAGCCACAGCGTATGCCTTTGGTTTATGGGTATCAGTTCACACAACTGTAGACACACCTCTTCCAGTCCTCAGTAACTCACAGCAAACACATGCCACTCTGCTCCAATAAGCTTACAGTCTTTGATACATACCCCCCTCATGATGTCACCTATATTCTACTCTGTTACTCCCCTAATCCTACTCTTACACTCTAGGGACATGGTTCACATGGCAGGGAAAATTGGGATTCAATATCCTTATACTCATTTGCATAGGATTGCCTACTAATGCTTGGTTACATCTCTCAGACTGAGCTTCCCCCTTTAGCAACCACTACTCAGTAGCCATGTTGTCTTCAGCCTGCCATTCACTTGCATGGCAGATGGATATTTTTTAATAAAATGCCTATTTTTGCCTTTTATTTTGTTTTTTTTACTGTTTTTTAGAGCACCGCACATTTGTGTGGCGCTGCGCTACGCTTAAACATCGGAGATCTGGGAAAAAAAATATTTTTTATTATTTTGCAACACATATAAATGCCAATGGCCTTATAATTGGCCATTGGCATGCTTCCTCAACTGGATGCATCCTTTATTTGGAGCTGTCATTGCTCCGTTTTGCTATTTGCAGAACGGTACTCAGTTACCAACCGAGTACATTTCTGCAAATAATACTACTCTTACTCGGACAGGTTAGTGTTTCCTGGATCGCAAATTTACCTCATTTGCATAGCTTTCAGCAGCAAATGAGGTAATTTGCATAACCTAACACTGTCCGTGCAAGGGTTGTTTTAGGAGCTCTCATGCACGCCCCTGCCGGCTGTTCCTGGATCGCTTGGCAGACATATTGGCTGTCTGGAGTCTTACTCTACTCTTAGACTCCGTGCAAGCCTTCGTGAATCCGGCCCATCATCTTTTCAAACTATTGCTAACATGATTATTAGCTTGAATAAAAGCTACAAGAATAATATGAAATATAAAGGCTTAATTTAGAAATAGAATAAAATGCTAAAAAATAAGAAGTAGTAAATGTGCTGGCATAGCATAGTTAAGATTTTGGCATCCATGTGAAGGAGTATGTTATTGTGAAACAAAGTCTGTAAAAATAACTACGTGGATGGCAGCTGCAAGGACATCCATGAAGTAAAGAAATGTAACATCAAGTTTCAGATAGTGCTGGAACACCACTTTTCAGATAATGCAAGACTGAGTTTCTATGGATCATCAAACTACAAAGAACCAAGGACAAGGGAACAAAGAAAAACTGTTATACAAAGAAAGAACTGTATTACATCAAACTTTGAGAAAAATACCAGACCTTCTGGTATAAATGTAACTATGCATAAACAGACTTTGGGAATTTGTTATAGAGAGCTAACAGCATATGTGTTCCGTGTTTGTAGAACCAAAAGATAAATGTAACAGAAATGTCATACTAACTAAAGCAGTTTACTGAAGTAGTTTGCCTCTGTGTATTTATTGTACTTAGTACAATCCAGTATTTAAAATTAGCTGTTCATACTAAGAGTTAATATACTGTGGTGTGTTTACATACAAATCTAAGTAACAAGAAGGAACCAACAAAAAGCAGTACATATTTCTTTAAAAGGGAAACCACAAAGCCTTCTTCAGTTATGTCTGGAGCCTCCATGGCAAAGCCCAGGTTTGTTCTGAATTAATACTTAACAGTATCACTTACACTGATCCTGTTGACTTAACCAACCTGCTGGCAGATAGGTTCAGATTAAAAGTCACCCCCTGTCCCCCCAAAGGCCCCTTCAAAATCTCCAATACTTGTCTTGCACCTCACATCTCCATAGATCAAGTGTTAAAGGCCCTATCCAAATCAAAGAACACAGCTTCCATGGGATCTGATAGTATCTCAGGCTGTATTCTGCACCATATCCTGCAAGAACTGGTTTTGCCATTGAGCGCCCTATTCAACCAAACCTAAGTACAGGCTTCATTCCAGCAGAGTGGAGAACTGCCACTGTCATCCCCTTGCACAATGGTGGTGCCATTACCAACCCTGGAAAGTATTACCTCATTAGCTTGACAAGTCTGATCTGTAAAGCCATGGAACATACTATTATGGATCTTATAAACAAGGACATAGACAATCTCCAAGCACTTCACCCAACTCAGTTTGGATTGGTCAAGGGCAGATCTTGCCTGTTGAACCTGGGTGACTTCTCTGAGACTGTCACTAAGGCCCTGGATGAGGGGAAGTCAATACATACAGCTTACCTTGACTTGGCTAAGGCCTTTGACACAATTCCCCACTTGAACATCATCAAAAACCTAACATAACTTGGCATAAATCCCTATCTCATCAGGTGGGTGGCCAACTGGTTCATCGACAGGACCTCAAGGTCAAAACAGGCACCTCCACCTCTGACAGCAGACCTGTCACCACTGGAGTTCCCCAGGGATCTCTCCTGGGACCCTACTGTTTGGCATCTACTTCTCAGAGGTCCAGGCAAAGACAAAAGGCCTGTGGCTAACCAAGTTTGCAAATGACTCTAAGTTGGGCACTGTCATTGACTCCCCAAAAATTAACATACTGGAAGAGGGTCTCACAGCAGCTAATGACTGGTGGCATAGTCATGGCCTCAAGCTAAATGCAAAAAAATTTATCATCATACCATTTGGCAGAAACACAGACCCTACTGATTATCACATCAACAGCAACCCCCTAAACACACAAACTGTGGTGAGAGACCTGGGTACTCAGGCTGATAACAATCTCATATTCAACCATCATGTAGCAGCAGTGGTCAGAAAAGCCTTTTACTTGGTTCATCTCATACATAAAGGGATTGCATCCAGCAGAATGGAGGTTATTAACTCTCTATACTCCTCCCTCATTAGACCAATAATTGAGTATAATGCCCCATTTGGTATGTACCTCTCCAAACATTTGTACCAACTGGAAAGGCCACAGAAGTACCTCACAAAGAGAATCCATGGCCTCCAACACCTGTTCTATGTGGACAGGCTCAAATTACTATCACTCTACTCGGTATCATACCGATTGTTCAGATGTGATCTGTGTCTCTCCCACAAGGCATTCTCTGACCCTGCCCTACTAGAGATGCTCGATATCCATAAGTCTAACTCCTTGCTGTCCAAGACCAAGAAGGAGCAGGTGCCCAATTGGAAGCAATGTCTCCTTAGCTTAAACAAGCAAATAAAAACACTAGTGAAATCCTCCAAAGCAAACTTTGAGTCAAAATTGGATACTAAAGACAATCATAAGGCCTTCATCATATATGTCTGCAACCTCAAAGGAAGCACCCAAATCTGTTCAGAAATGGTGGCCAATGACACCACATTTACAAATGCTGTAGATATAGCAAACTTGCTGGCTGACAGATTCAGCAAAAACTTTACCCTTCTGCCCCCCCCCCCAATCAGTAAATCAGGACAGCCCCAGTACCTGCTCCCTTCCCCTTTTATCTAGGGAATAGGTCATCACTGCTCTCTCAAAGGGAACAAAATACAGAATCCATGGAAACCAATAATGTCTCAGGCTGCATCCAATGTGAACTCAGGCAGGAACTTGCAGCACCATTAATGGCCCTATTCAACCAAAGCCTGAGTACTAACTTCATCCCAACTGAGTGGAGGACAGCAACTGTCATCCCTTTACACAAAGTGTGTGGAGCGTAGATCCATCAGCCTAACTTGCCTGATCTGCAAGGCCATGGAATGGATTATCATGGACCTCATTAACAAGGACATTGGCAACCTCCAAATACTTGATCCCACACAGTTTGTGTTCATCAAGGAGATCATATATGCTAAATTTGGTCGAATTCTTTGAGATAGTTACCAAAGCCATGGACAAGGGGAAGATGGTGCATATAGCCTACCTTGACCTGGCCAAAGCCTTTGACACTATTCCCCACTTGGGCATAATAGATAAACTCTCTCAATTAGGCATCAATCCATGTGTTACTAGATGGGTAGCAAACTGGCTCACTGATAGAACCCATGCAGTCAAAATAGGGGAAGCCACCTCAAGCAGTAGACCTGTAACAAGTGGCATAACTCAGGGTTCAGTCTTGGGGCCTCTGTTATTTGGGATATACTTTTCCTGAGGTGCAGGCCAAAATCAGTGGGCTATGGCTGACAAAGTTTGCAGATGACTGCAAGTTGGGTGCTGTCATCAATTCTCCTAATGATGTGGACATCCTCCAAGAGGGTCTCACTCAGACAAATGACTTATGCCAGCAACATGGCCTCAAGCTGAATATCAAAAATGTATCATTTTCCCCATTGGGGAGAATGATGTTCCCACAAATTATCACCTTAATAATGTCCTAAGCAGTCAATCGGTCGTGAGGGATTTGAGCATCCAGGTTGATAGCAACCTGACTTTTGATCACCATGTTGCTTCAATTGTATGGAAAGTCTTCTACATGGCCCACCTCATAAGTAAAGGTATCTCATCCAGGGACAAGGAGATCATAACATCCCTGTATTCTTCCCTTATAAGGCCCATTGAGTACAACACCCCTTTCGGCATGTACCTTGCAAAGCACATGCAGCAGCTGGAGAGACCACAGAGGTTCCTCACCATGAGAATCCAAGGCCTCAAACATCTACCACATCTACCATACAAAGATAGGCTAAAAGCCCTATCCCTCTACTCAGTTTCATACAGATTCATCAGAAGTGACCTCTGTCTGGCATACAACGTGATTACGGACCCCACCTTGATGGGACTACTGCATATCCGCAAGTCAATCTCAGCTCGAGTAGTAACCCACACGCATGGCCTCAACCTGGTCTGCAACATCAACAGAACTTGTTGGTGGGACAGATTTTGTCCCAGAGACTCCCCCATCAATGGAATAGACTCCCTCTCCACATCAAGCAAAGTACCTCTTTACCCCTTTTTAGGCACAACCTGGATAACTGGATGGGAAACAGAAAACATACCCCTGGGATTCCACCCATGTCCCTGTGGACAAAGGCATTGGGTGCTGATTTGTCTAAACATGTGCTTAACTCTTGGCTAGGCTTATAAGGGCCTCAGGGCCAACAGCCTTGTAACCTCCTATAATCCTCATGCATTACTCTCTCGAAAGGCCTGAATCCAATATGTGACATCAACAAAACCTGCTGGAGAGACATGTTTGTCTCCCGGAGGCTGCCCTGTCTCTGGAATAGACTTCCCTGTTCAAGCACAACCTTGATGAGTGAAAGGGAAACTACAAATTTGTCCAGGGATTCCACCTGTGTCCCACATTGACAGAGGCAGAAAGTGCTGAGTGAGGTTTCTTTTTTGGGATAAACTCTTGACTAGGCTTGTAAGGGCCCAGGGCTATTAGCTTAGTAACCTCCTATGATCCTATGATCTCACATATGGGCATTCACCACTAGGAGGTGCTTGTGCACCAACACTGTTTACTGCAGTTACTGGTAGTTCAACATGGTCAAGAGTTGCTTTAGCATGATATAAACTCAGTTCTCTCCTGTGGTCGCACCAATAGAATCCTCGTCATGCATATGCTGGCTTGGCCATGAATGCACACATAATATTTATGAATTCCTGAGCTGATGTCATTATAATTCCAGTAATATGAACACTACTGTATTAGAAGTCATTTTGTGTGAAGTATCATAAGCCTAAGTAATCATAATATAAATGCAAGCAACAGAACCAAAGTAATAAACTAACAGTTAGAAATGTTTTGTCAGTAACATCTGTAGTCAGAAATTTAATGTATTCTAAAATACCATTAATAAACATATGACTAATTTTAATAAACTGCACATATAATGGTTAGTGCTATGAAGATGTAGTCATCACATTTGTCAAGTTGAATAACATCTATCATGTGAATAACAAAAAAACGTTATTTAACAATCTCCTGCCCCCACAAAACTAACAATATGAAGATGTTATATAGTTATATGAAACTGTGCTGAACTGTCATCACACTGCATAAAAGTGTAGTTATTTTCCTTTGATATGGAATGGCAAATAGTATTAAAGAATAATTTGAAAGAATGAATCTAATTACATGTTTCTGTTCAACTGTACTGCATAAATGCCAGGGCAGTTAACTGTATCATCACAGACTATTTTTACTCAAGAAAAGCTCTTGCCTAGGATATAAATCTAAGCAGACGGCAGGAAAGATAAATTTGCAAAATGTTCACAAGAGCCTTTCTAATTAAAATACTAAATAATAAATATAAAAGTACAGTTTTATGGCATAATCATGTACTGAATTATGTTGTGATTATAACACACGTATATTAGTTTAGCCAAAGGAGCTTTGTTTTATCATCTCATGCCAAACCTCATTTTGTAGTCACTCTTGAATTTTGAAACAGCTTAGCCCTCTTAAATAAGGCAATATGACTTTTTAGGCTATAGCTGTACTACTGTTAAATGATATCAACTTAGTCCGATACAGCATTTTATTATGAAAAAATAAGTACAACTGAACAAAACTGAAAGCAAACACATACCAGTACTGCTTCCAACTAGTTTCTAAAAGCAATCACAAGCAATCCTACAGTTTATGTTTATTTTTTCATTCATTCCTTATCTGGGTAGGTGGCTAGTCATAGCAGATCTTTTAGCTATACTCCTTACAATGGTAATAGCATATCAAAAAAGAAGACAAAAAAAAAAATAACAGAATTATTAAACAGCATGCTACCTGCCAGCAATGTCTGCTCACAGATAGCTAAATGCTGAATTAGACATGCAGGTTTTAATTTCCTGATTTCACAATTTGACACAAAATACATATGTAACTCAAGATATGCAGTATAAAAGAAGACATGTTCATCAACTAAAAGTAAATATGAAAGACAGACCAAACTGCTAAAAATCAGATAAATGCACATTTCTTCAGTTGTAGATGCAAAGTGTGTATCTGTACTACTATTAGCCCAGGTTCAGGACTCAGTCCAAGCCACTTGTTTGCTGTCCTGTCCTGAGGAAAGGGTTAAATTCATTACTGTTTGGACATCACAAAATGTCACAGCATAATAGATAAATTACAGTGACTGACACTTGTTCAAGTGCATGTACATGCATATCTGATGTCATGACACATTCCTACCCATAGACAGAGAGGTTGAATGGCTGTCAAAGAATGAAGGCTCACATCTCTTCGCTGATCACCTCTTGAGTCACTGGTCCATGTTCTTTATATTTGTCATAAGGCTCACCCTGCAGAGAAGTTAGGACCCAGTCTCACATAGACCTATGAAACCAGCACTGGCAAAAAACACACATAAATACACAAAAACATACTTGGAGGCACTAAATAAAAATCTGTAAAAGCAACAGAGACCTCCAAAGCAGACATCCAAGCAACCTCCACCCCCCAACACAAACCATGAAAAACATATTTCACAAAACCAGTGTGCCACACAATCACAGCCCTTAAGGCAAAATAACATACCCAACACACTAGTAATAGGTGACTCTATAGTCAGGCACACTGACGTCCCACTCACTAGGCTGAACAAGGAGAAGGTTACTGTTAGCTGCCTGTTGGGTGCCAGGATCCGCCACATAACACAACTACTCAGGTCACTCCAGAACATGTACAAATATGACTCTGTCATTGTCCATGTTGGTGTGAATGACCTGAGCCGTACTTCCCTGGACTACATGAAAAGAGACATGGAGGAGCTCTCTGATCACGTAGCCCAGGCCGGTATGTCCCTGACCCTGAGTAGCATCCTGCCCTCACCAAGAATGATACCATGGTATAGAGAAAAAATTATCAATTTCAACAATTGGCTAAGCTTCAGGTGTCATTCAAAGGGGATCCAGTGTCTGTCAGCCTGGGATGACATGCTCGACAAGCCACGCTGCTTCACTAGAGATGGCTTGCACCTGTCACCCTTAGGTTTTTCGAATAGTGGCCAAGGCTCTTGCCACCCCCCCATAGTACCTTTTTTAGGCAAGGCTCAAAAGACAAACCCACCGCTGTAAATAGCACAAGTAACAAAAACTGAGTGTAATGCTACTCAATGCCAGAAGTCTAAACCTCACAATGCACGCATTCGAGGCAGTCCTCAGTATGTAGAAAATCAATATATGTGCAGTAACAGAAACCTGGTTTAAGGATCCAGAGAGCACCCCAGCACTACCAGGCTACAACTCATACATTACATTTTGGCCACAAAACCTGGACAGAAATACAAAAGGCGGGGGAGTATCCATGTTCATCAAGGATACCCACACCTCCAGGTTAGTGGCACAACACGATGCTTCAGAGGTCATCCATGTGCAACTAACAACAGGCAAAACTGCTACTCAAATTATAGCTTGCTACAGATCACCCACCATGTCCCAGGACCCCCACTCTGCATTCCTGGAAACACTGGGAAACATAAAGGTCTGACCAAACATCCTGATATTGGGTGAATTAAATTACCCAAACATTAACTGGAAGAACTACTCAAGTACAAACTCCCTTGCCCAACATCTCCTAGAATTTATAAACTCAAATGCCCTGAATCAACTGGTCAACTATCCCACCAGAGGTGACAACATATTGGACCTGGTCATCACCAACATGGGCGACCGGTGTTCCACACCGGAGGTCAACACCTCACCGGTCAGATCTGTTCATAAACTAATCACTCTGGATATCCGCATTCCACCACCACCCCCGGTCAAAGAAACAACCGTGAAAAACTTTTCAAAAGCAAACTTCACATTACTTAAGACCAAGGTGGGAAGTTTCAAATCCCCCATGCTAAAGGATAACGCTGTCCAAGCTGCAAAATCCTTTACTAATGCACTCTACGGGCACCTACAAGAATGCATGGATTTTGCTATCCCAAACAAAACCAAGACTCACTCCTCCAAGGAAAGGAAACCATTCTGGTGGACCCCTGCCATAAACAAGCTATACAATAGAAGGAGGAAACTAGTACAGAAAAGAGTAAAATCCCAAGAAGGGAAGACATCCCTGATCAGTATCAGCAAGAAACTACATTCCCTCATAAAATCATCCAAGGCTAGCTTCGAAAGGAAAATTGCCATGGACTCCAAAGATAACCACAAGGCATTCTTTAGATATGTCAAGAATCTAAGTGGCAATTCTCAGATCTGCTCAGAGTTAGTGCAGAATGGCACAAAATACACTAAACCGACCGATATAGCCAACATCCTGGCAGACAGGTTCAGTGCAAACTTCACCCCCTCTCACCCCCAAAAGGACCCATAACAATACCAGAAGAATGTAGTGCCCCTGAAGTCACAGACACGCAGGTTAAAACAGCTCTCTCCAAAGCCAAAAACAAAGCATCAATGGGACAGGACGATGTCCCAGTCTGTGTCCTACACGAGCTCAAAGATGAACTAACCCCTCACCTAAACACACTGTTTAAACTCAGTCTCTCCACAGGCTACATGCCCACAGAGTGGTGCACAGCGACGGTTATTCCACTCCACAAACGTGGAGCCACAACGGACCCCAGGAATTATCACCCTATAAACCTGACTAGCTTGGTCTGCAAAGCTATGGAGTACATCATCATGGATCTCATTAACAGAGACATTGGAAACCTCCAAACACTGGACCCTACCCAGTTCAGCTTTGTTAAGGGCAGATCATGCCTCCTAAACCTGGTGGACTTCTTTGAGACAGATACCAAGGCTATAGATGAGGGAAAGGTGGTCCACACAGCTTACCTACACCTCGCAAAGGCCTTTGACACCATTCCCCACTCAGGTATTATAGACAAGCTCACCAGCCTGAACATAAACCCCTACATCATGAGATGGGTTGCCAACTGGCTCACAGACAGAACCCACATGGTAAGAGTTGCGGGAGCTAGGTCTGACTCTAAACCGGTTACAAGTGGCGTTCCCCAGGGCTCAGTCCTAGGACCCTTCCTGTTCAGCATATACTTCTCAGAGGTACAGGCAAGCACAGGAGGACTATGGCTGACCAAGTTTGCAGATGACTGCAAACTAGGGGATATAATTGACTCTCCGGCTGACACAGACATCCTCCAAAAGGGTCTCACTAAGACAGATACCTGGTGTCAAAGCCATGGCCTCAAGCTAAATGCCAAAAAGTGCATAGTCATCCCCTTTGGAAAAAACAAAGTACCCACAAACTACCACATAGGTGGTAGCCCCCTAAATACAGAAGACGTAATAAGGGATCTGGGGACCCAAGTAGATAGTAACCTCTCCTTTGATAATCACATTGCAAAAGTGGTTAGAAAATCCTTCTATGTGGCCCAGCTAATCACAAAAGGGTTTGCATCCACATCGAAAGAGGTCATTGAGCCCCTCTGTGCATCACTCATCAGACCCATTATCGAGTACAATGCCCCATTTGGGATGACCTTACAAGACACCTGCAACAACTGGAAAGACCACAGAAGTACCTCACCAAGAGGATCACTGGCCTCAAGCAGATGCCCTATGCAGCTCGACTGAAGAAACTCCAGCTGTACTCAGTTGCATACCGCCTACTCACAGGTGATCCCTGCCTGACATACAAGGCCATGTCCAACCCAGAATTGTTGGACATGCTCCACCTAAAAAAGCCCATATCCCCTCGAGACACATGGTCCAGGGATCTAAACCTCACCACAGCAATAAATAGGACATGCTGGAGGGATAGATTCCTGTCCCAGAGACTTCCCATGCTCTGGAACAATATTCCAATCTACATTAGGCAGAGCTCCTCGGTAACCCTCTTCAAGAGAAACCTTGACGAGTGGATGGGAAACAGAAAGTTTACCCCAGTGATCACTTCAATGGCTCTGCTGGACAGAGGCACAGGGAACTAATCTAAGGGTGCAGCAAAAAGCCAACACATTCCGGCTAGGCTTATAAATGCCTTCGGGCAGATAGCCTAGTACCTACCTATGAACCTAGGAACCTATGTTTATCAAAGGGATATGTCTGGAAACACCAGCAAATAGAATCTGGAATACTAACAGATGAATGAATAGGAGGTGGAGCTAGAGAGTACTGGATTTTGGGTGGGAAACACGGAAAACGGAACTGGGCTATGGTGCATATACTGCAAATCAGCAGATCCTGGTGAATGGCATGCTTACTTTTCTTTCATGGAAAGATCCAGTTATCTTACTATTAACTGGTATTTTGATACTTAGATGCATTTAAGTATGCCATCCAAGATGCAGAACTGTAGGAAAAAACATTTTTAACAGGCAAGAGATTATTAAATTATATCAATGTTTGAAGAACAAAGATATAGGCTAGGATTAAAAACATCTGCAGCATCATGCTAAGTGAATTTGCATGATGAGCAGGGTTGAGCAGGGTGTGTGCTTCTGGAAGCCCTCTAACAAGACATGGCCAGCTGAAAAACAAGGCATAGCAGAGATACATGCTGTCAGCTGTATAATGAGCCATGCTGTATGTTACTGAAGTAAAAAAACATGGCAGAGTGATTCAGAAATATAGAAATTTAGCTCAATCATGTTCTGCATGCATTAGCAATATACATGAACATTTCCCCACATTCAAGCAGAGAGCAACTCTAAAATATGTCAGGTAATGACTCAACAATGGAAAACCTATGTGGCCAAAATGTACATCAAACATAAGGCAGCCCAAGTCAGAAAATGAACAATGCCCTGGACACAATTATGATCACTTGCAGAGTTAGGGGAAGAAAACTGTACTACATAACTAAAATACCTAAGCAGAGGCAGACAGGCGCTTTCCAAATCACCAGGTTGTGCTAACACATGCATAGGATGTCCACTCTATGCATCAGACATAAGCAACCCAAGTCAGAAAATGAATAAAGGCCTAGCCACAGTTATCATTTGCACTGGTAGAGAAGTGGACAGTACAGAAACAGACAAGAACTAATGATGCATGCTAAAACATCATACTGGGCTCACACATCTATAAGCTGCTCACTCTGTGCAACAAACATAGGCAGTTCAAGTCAGAATATTTAAAAGGCAGGGCACAGTTATCATCATATGCACAGGTGGGTGAGGGTTTATTTATTTAACATTTGTTTACCAGGAAAATCCGACTTGGAACAAAGCCAATTTTCAGCAGAGGCCCAGGGAGAAACACTCTAGATACATGTCTTTGTGATGTGGGAGGAAATTGAAGCACCCAGAGGAAACCCACACAAACACAGGGAGGACATGCAAGCTCCACACAGAATACACCCCAGCAAAGAATCAAACCGAAGAACCTCTTGCTGTGAGGCAACAACGCTACTGCTGTACCCCTGTGTGGGTTTAAAGGAGTACAAATCTTTCTCAGGAAAGTGTGTGATTGAGAATACTAATGTGTGACAAAATGAAAGACTGCAGTTATGGTCAATGTGCAATATGTGGTGTGTTGAGGGGTTTACTGAGACAAAGTGCATGATACACTGTGTGTGGGTGTGTAAGGTGTGAGCACTGGTGGATTACATGTGGCTCTGCAGGGACACAGCTTCTGCATCTGGCCAGCATTGCACTGTGGCTTGTAGGGAGTTCCAAAGCAGGCATGGCAGAGGGTTCACCTTTCCATGCATGCACCTGCACATAAAAAGTGGCATTGTCAGGAGTCTCACTGACTGTTAAAAAGTCCCTGGCTTGATGTTAGTATGCTACCTAAACATGATTGATCACTGAGGGAGGGGGTGTCAGCAGGAGCACATCGACAGAGATGACCTCTCCTGAGTGTAGACATATCCAACACTGATGTAGCAATAGAAGTGCTACTACTGTGGGATTAGGACCTTGCCAGTTCACTACCATGTTGACTAAATAGACTATTGCAGCTGTGATAATTTGAACACCTACTTTTATGGTAAGTTTACTTATATATCTGTACTATTTTGTCATATTGATCACTGCTGCAGTAACGTTGGTTGTATGGGTAGATTATCATAGCTAACTACATTTAGGAGTTGAAGGAGAGGAGTCTAGGAACCCCTGCTGAATGCTTCTAGCAAAGCCTGATTTAGCATTAAAGAAAGAATCAAGCTCATGGTACTTTGTAAAAGTAAGTACAGAGGACCAAGTTGCTGCTTCTAGAGTACTTATAGAATCCAGCCCTTTCTAAAAATCCATAGATGAAGCCAAGGACATGGTAGAGAAGGCCTTGACCCTGCCTGGAATAGTTTTGGTGTCAGTATAACAAAAGGTAATTGCCATGGGCAACCGTTTGGAAAAAGTCTGCTTTGACACAGGTTGTCTCTTCCTGTTACAGTCACAAGAAATGAACAATTCATCTGACGATCTGAAAAATATAGCTGTCAAGATAGTACCTCAATTGTCTGTGGATATCCAAGATACGGACTTTACTTTCTCCTTCATTTTTAGGTTCAGGAAAGAAAACAGGGAATTGGATAGTTTGATTAAAGTAAACTTGGATACTGCTTTACAGATAAAAGGAGGATTAGTTCTCAGGGAAACCCTGCCCCTGTGGAAAATGAGATAGGGTCGACATATCATAAGACCTTGCAACTTAGATACCCATCTTGCAGAGGTTGGAGCAATCACTAAACATGGTTTCCATGTAAAGAACTTTAAGTCATCTAGGTTTGCTATTACAAGTGGAGCAAGAATTAGCTTTCATAAGACAAAATTATGATCCTGAAGAGGGGCCACCAGTTTTCTTGGAGGTCACTTATGCAAAACCCTTTTCAAAAACATGTTGACATGAGAATACATTGAAAGAGGGGGATCCATAGACAGACATATTGAAATGGGCAGTAAATGAACCTTGATAGAGGAATAAGAAAGACAAGAGGATAGTATGTCACAAAAAATATTATAAAACAAGAAAGCAACTAATCTTGAATGGGTGCCTGTTATGTTGTTGGCATTAACTAGAAAACATTTTCCATTTGCTATGATATGATTTTCTAGTAGCAAACTTTCTTGTCTCGATTAGTACCTAATGCATGTCCTCGGTAAACAAGTGCCTAAAAGGAATAAAGACACCATCATGCAGGCAATCAGTTGAAGCTAATCGAGGTTAGTGTGTATCAAGGTGTGAATAAATCCAGTCAATGACCTTGGAGGATTCATTCTGAACCTACAGAAGTACCCTGGATATCAGTAGAAACGGTCGAAAAGCATACAATAACATTGATGTCCAAGGAAAAGAAATGGCATCTGTCTTCAGGCCTTATTGCATGGAGCCCTGGATCAGAATCTTTCCAGCTGATTGTTCAGAGATGAGGCAAACAGGTCTACCTGGAGTACTCTCCACAGATGGATCAACTCTTGAAAGACCCTCTTAATCTAGTTTTCTTTTGTGAATGCCTGCCCTTCTCCTGCTAAGTTTGTCTGACACACAGCTTTGCTCTGATGGAATCAAGTATAGCTGTGGAATGAGATTGTGCTGTGAAGCTATATTCCAAGCTATCATGGCTAGCCTGCAAAGGTGGTATGACCTAGTTCCCCCCGCCTGTTGATGTATCACATGACTGTGGCATTGTCTGAAACAGCTTGAAGATGTCCGGGGACTAAAGATGATTCAGAGACTTGAGTGCCTTTTATAAGGACAAGCATCTCTTTTATATTTATGTGCTTGCATCTCCCTTTGGTGTCCCACACACATTGCACTTTTATCCCTCCTGAAACTGCTCCATAAGCAAAGTCTGAGGCATATGTGGTAATTGACTGCTTTGGAACAGAGAGGGAGAAGAAAGCAATGAATTTAAGGATATCTGCTGTCTCGACTAAATGATTTCTCTTCTGACAACCTCCAGCACTGTGATTTGAAAAGACCAAGGATGTTGGTGCTGGAAACAAAGAGATCTCAGATACAATTGTATCCTTCTCATGCAGCGTCTTGCCAGGGGTATCATGAGAATCATATATTCCATGAGATCCAAAATCCTAAGGTATTCCCTCACATTCACCAAAATTCAAGTAGAAACCTTAGAAATAAATTTATATATAGATCTATTTTTTCATGAGAAAGAAAAACTCATTGAACTAATTTGTGTAGCTGAAACCCCAGGAACACAATCCTGTGTGAAGGAGTCAAAAATCCCAGCTTGTGTAATAGATCTCTAACCCAAGTAAGAGGTTCCTGACATTTTGAAAAAAGACTGTGCAAAGATAAGCAAGTTGCCTAACTTTGGAAAAATGTGGATACCCTCTAACCTGCAACGAGCTATAACTAGAGCTAGACTCTTTGTGAAAGCTCTTGGTGCAGTGGATAGTCCAAAGGACAAACCAAAGAACTGATAATATGTTCCAGACACAAAACAGTAAGAAACATCTGAAGTTTGGATGCATAAGAATGAGATGATATGCATATTTTAAATCTAATGTTTCCAGACAATCTGGATAAGGAAGAAGAGGCCACAGGTTGCAAAGTCACATCTTTTTGAACTTGGGCACTACCAGAAATAGGTTTAAGGACCTATGAACCTATATGTCTAGGAAAGAAAGATCCAGAGCTGGTCTCCAACATTTTTTAAACATCCTTGAATAAAAACCTTTACCCACCTGTGAATGAAGAACTGGTTCTATGACTCCATGGGACACCATGTAATAAAGGACAGGTGACAATAAAAGAGTTTGGTCTGGTGGATGAAGGATCACAGCCTAGAAAGAAATTTCCTACCACTGCCATTTATAACATTGATGAATGGTCTTCAGAAGCCATTTGTCTGAAAGTATCAGTTGTCCAAGCGAAAAGAAGAGATTCAGACTTTCTGGAAGGAAAATGGGCTTACAGGGTGTATGTGTGTGTGTGTGTGTGTGTGTGTGTGTGTGTGTGTGTGTGTGTGTGTGTGTGTGTGTGTGTGTGTGTGTTTGTGTGTGCATGCGCGGTGTGTGTATTTGAGTGTGCTGTGGAGCAAGGTCCTTTAAATACTCATTCTGACTTGTTTTTGTTAGATTGTGCTTGGTCTTGGAATGTTCCAGAATTCTTTTTAGAACCCTCTTGCCATATCTTAAAATGTCTGTTTACCTATGTTTCATTGAGACTGTTGTTTATTTTGCCAAGATTGGATGATGGGTCACAGAATCTTTTAGAAAATTTGGAAAAGGGGGCTAAACTATCTTAAGAGATTCCCTGTATCAATTTACCCCTTTCATCACGCTTTATAATCATCTCTGTATTAAAACAGCTAAGAACTAAATCACTATCAAAAGGAGAATTTAAAATGTAATTTTAACATCATCTAGGTGGTTCTGAGAATGCAGCCAGGCAAAACTTAAAACAGTATCAGTGGCCATAGGCCCTGAAAAATGAATAGTATTTTGTATACTAGAAGAAACTAAATTATTTAGAGCAGGTTTTCATCACAAGAAGAAACTGCAGCCAAAATATTCATCATAATTTTACAATTAGAACAAGTTTTAACATATGAGCCTGACAATTAAAAAAAAGTGCAGACCACACACGTTTTTTCCATACTTATCAATAATCTTCCCATCCTTGTCAGAAAGAGTAGGATTGGAATTAACTAAATATTTAACAACAGAAGGATTAACAACACCTATAGCTGCTGGTTCAAGTTGGGAAGAGTGTATAAAAACTTAAAAGAATGAAGAACTTTATACATCCTATCTGCTTTTTTAGGAGCAGCTGGCTGACTATTAATCAAACTGCAGGCAGTGTCACACACATCCTCCAAAGATGACAGAACTGGAGGAATGGGTGAAGGTTCTAGAAATTCCTTCTCTAACAGCTCATAGCATTTATTGAAGGACTGAGAATCATCAGTGTTCTCCCACTAAAAACAATGGCATATTCTAGAAACTGTCTTACAGAAAGAGAAACCCTCACAAAGAGAATCAGAAACTGAACTCCCTCTGAGTCTGAATTAGAAATCTGAGGAGAAAACCCTGTATGCTTCCCTTCATCTTCCTGTCCAGATTCAGAAACTTGAATCTGTTCATTAAAAGTGGTATCCCTCTTCTTTTAAACAGAAACTACTTCATAAGAACTATCAGCAACCTAAATTAAACCCTAAGCCAGACCCAGTAAACTTCTCCTATCAAAGAAAATACGAGGAAAAATAGATACATGTTTTAGTTCTATGTTTCTTTTTGACTATTAAATGGAGCCAGCAGTATTATTAATGGCAGCAGCAGCTTCCCCATAAATGAGCATAGCATTCTGGGAAAAAAAAAGAACCTTTCCCATTTCCTCTCTCAGCACAAGTAAGAGTATTCCCCCCTTGTCTGCGGAGTGGACTCCCAACAGCTGCAGAAGGCATGGCTAACTCCTAGTCCATAGTGGCTGTAGGTGCTACACCAGAGGGAGCTGGAGTTAAGTCAAAGTAAAGCTGTTGTCATGTTCTCCCTTTTCTGGATTGGAGGATATTCTCCTGGTAATTTCATAACAGTTCAAGGGGTGAAAATCCCCCTAAATCCTTGGGATAAACATTTGACAGAACCATGCCTAATAAACTACATAATCGGATATGAAATGTGAGGCTGAAAATAGGGAAAAAAATAGAATAATAATTGGAGATGTGGTTATTTTTTTGGTTCAAAGCTTTAGATATTAAAACATAATTAGATCCATATAACTTGTATCTTCTTGTTAACCTGTGATTGTCTGCCTTTACATTAATTTGAAAAAGCTTGTAGCTAAAAAAATCGGTGCTACAAATCTGAAAGTGACATCAACAATAAGAGAGGGTTACTAGCTGATAAAATAGTCTCCATAATTATATGCAAGACAAGGAAAATCAGTGGTCATTATGTGAAAGCTGACTGTAAGGAAGTAAAGTTCTGAGTACTGATGAAACAATGTGTGGAAGTCAAGTTTTATCATGATACTATGGTACCATTAATGGTTACTGTCCTGTCATGACAGTTTGTAAATAGCATCAATGTGAGTGCCTTCATCATCAATGTTTTTCATTTAGAACTCTGAAGTACACCCTGTAGATTACATTAATTTCCTTTGATAGCTTCTAATTAAAAAAAATCAATCTGGCAT
Organism: Protopterus annectens; assembly: GCF_019279795.1. NCBI lineage: Eukaryota > Metazoa > Chordata > Ceratodontiformes > Protopteridae > Protopterus > Protopterus annectens. The sequence continues at coordinate 1,889,352,040 of NC_056739.1, read as the reverse complement.
AATTTAAGAAAAATTAAATTGTGGCTGCTTTACAGATCCTGCTATTAGGGATAAAGAAAGAGAACAAAACAGCATAGTTATTAAAGTACTGGATTGTGAATCTGGCTAAATGGGATAATATTCTTTGTGTTTCCACTGTGCAACCCTGAGCAATTCACTTATTATTATTATTTTTTTAATTAATGAAATAGGAACATGTTATCTTGGTGAACTTTCTTGTGTGCCAAGTTAAAGCAAACTAAGAGTCCAGTTGCTATTTTCAAACTATAGTTTACAGGATGCTCCCCAACTGCACTGCTCTTTCATCAATATTTAATAAAAGGCGCCAAAAGTTTCATTTCAGCTAAGGACTGGATGAAGCAGCTGTAAAAGAGGTAAATCAGAGACCACAGGGGAAAGACTTTAAGAACAAAACATGGCAGTAAATGAGGCTTGACTAGCACAGTACTGCTCTTCTCATCTTAAGTTTCCGGAAGTGTACCACCTTTAGTTAAACTGGTTCATATAATGTCATCTCCATGGCAAAGAAGGGTAAAGCCCTGACTATGACTCACGTGAAATGTGATCAGATAGTGGCCCAGCTGTTGGATGAGCCAATCAGAAGGATGAAAATGAGTAATCAAAGTTGGCTTGTCCTTCCTTGAGGATGGGAGTTGTTAGGACTGCTGCAGTGCCGACTCTGACTGGGGATGTGTGTAAGAAGGAACCTTCCAGGAGAATGAACAGAAGTATACCTGTTCTCATGAATGTAGGGCATAGCAGACCCTCCCAAAAAAGCCCACATATCAGTAATTTCAGGACTGCACCAATGGGAAACAAATAGGATGATTAATCAAAGGGAAGTTTAAAATTGTCAGCTAGTCAGTATAAAAACATTCATAAAAATGTCCACATAATACATGGCAATTGTGACATCCCTCATCTGGGCTCTCCACAAGGTCATTAGTCTGGGGGTGTGTGTAAAAAGGAACCTTCCAGGGGAATGAACAGGAGTATACATGTTCCCATGAATGTAGGGCATAACAGACCCTCCTAAAAAAGCCCACAAATCAGTAATGGTAGGGTTGGACCAAGGGGAAACAAATAGGATGATTAATCAAAGGGAAGTTTAAGATTGTCAGCTAGTCAGAATAAAAATATTCAGAAAAATGTCCACATAATACATAGCAATTGTGACGTCCCTCATCTGGGCTCTCCACAAGATCATTAGTCTGGGGGTGCTAGGGTGGTCTTTAGTTGCTTCACCCCACAGCACTCTCACAGACTAGTCAGCAGGTCTGACATGAAATTGGCTTCTCTGTCAGTCAATATTTTTATCGGGAAACCTACCCTGCTGAAAATCTCTAACAAAACATTTCCCACCTTCTCTGCCTCAATGGAGGACAGAGCCACCAGCTCAGGGTATCTGGTAGCATAACTTACTACCACCAGGATATACTTCTTCCCTGTGGAACTTGGGGTACTCAAAGGGCTCATAATGTCCATGGCTTCCCTCTGAAACAGCTCCTGAATCACAGGCAAAGACATAAAAGGAGCTTTGACCATGTCTCCTGCCTTGCCTACTTTTGGCACTGCTCACAGGTCCCGCAGTACCCTGTTACATCCCTTGCAATCCCAAGCCAATAAAAGTTCTTCATAGGATCATAGGAAGTTACTAGGCTATTGGCCCTGTGGCCCATATAAGTCTAGCCAAGAGTTTATCCCATGTTTAGACAAGTCAGCACCCAAAGCCCCTGTCTAGCAGACACAGGTATTTTCTGTTTCCCATCCAGTATTCAGGTTGTGCTTGAAAAGGGATAATGAGGTACTGTGCTTGGTGTGGACAGATAGTCTATTCCACAGATGGGGGAGTCTCTGAGACACAAATCTGTCCAGCCAACAAGTCTTATTGATGTCACAGACCAGGTTGAGGTTGCGCATGCAGGTTACTCAAGTGGAGCTTGATTTGCGAATATGCAGTAGTCCCATCAAGGTGGGGTCTGAGATTGCTTTGTATGCCAGATAGAGGTAATCTCTGAGGAGTCTGTATGAAACTGAGTAAAGGGACAGGGCTTTTAGCCTATCTGTGTAGGGTAGATGTTTGAGGCCCTGGATTCTTCTTGTGAAGAACCTCTGTGGTCTCTCCAGCTGCTGCATGAGATTTCAGAGGTACATGCTGAAGGGGTGTTATACTCAATAATTGGCCTTATAAGGGAAGAATACAGGGATGTTATGAGCTCTTTGTCCCTGGATGAAATACCCTTACTTATGAAGTGGGCCATGTAGAAAACTTTCCGTACAACAGAAGCAACATGGTGGTCAAAAGTCAGGTTGCTATCAACCTGGGTGCCCAAATTCCTCACGACTGATCATGTGCTTAGGACATTGTTATTAATGTGATAATATGTGTGGATATCACTCTCCCCAAAGGGGATGATGATGCATTTTTTTGCATTTAGCTTGAGGCCATGTTTCTGGCACCAGTCATTTGCTGGGGTGAGACCCTCTTGGAGGATGTCCACATCACTTGGAGAATTGATGACGGTACCCAGCTTGCAGTCATTTGCAAACCTGGCCAGCCATAGCCCACTGGTTTTGGCCTGTACCTCAGAGAAGTATATCCCAAATAACAAAGGCCCCAAGACCAGTCCCTGAGGTATGCTGCTCATTACGGGTCTGCTGCTTGAGGTGGCTTCCCCTATTTTGATTAGGTGGGTTCTATCAGTGAGCCAGTTTGCTACCCCATCTGATAACATATGGATTGATGCCTAGTTGAGAGAGTTTATCTATTATGCCAGAGTGGGGAATAGTGTTGAAGGCTTTGGCCAGGTCAAGATAGGTGGTGTGCACTGTCTTCCCCTCGTCCATGGCTTTGGTGGCTGCCTCAAAAAATTTCGACCAGATTTAACAGACATGGCCTTCCATTGATAAAAAGCCAAACTCTGTGGGGTCGAGTGTATGGAGGTTGCCAATGTTCCTGCTAATGAGGTCCATGATAATTAATTCCATGGCCTTGCAGATCAGGCTAGTTAGGCTGATGGGTCTATAATTTCCCAAATCGGTGGGCGCTCCACCTTTGTGTAAAGGGATGACGATGACTGTCCTCCACTCAGCTGGGACAAAACTGGTACTCAGGCTTTGGTTGACAAGGGTGCCTAATGGTGCTGCAAGTTCATGCCTGATTTCATGTAGGATGCAGCCTGGGATGTTATCGGGTCTCATGGAGGCTGTATTTTTTGCTTTTGAGAGGGCAGTGATGACCTGTTCCCTAGAGATAAGGGGAGGGGACCAGGTACTGGGGATGTCCTAATTTAATGATAGGGGGGACAGAGAGGTGAAGTTTTCACTGACTCTTGTCAGCCAGTAGGTTGGCTATATCTACAGATATTGTGTATGTGGTGTCCTTGACACAGTTCTGAACATATCTGGGTGCTTCCTTTGAGATTTTGGACATATGTGAAGAAGGTCTTACGGTTGTCTCTAGTAGATGTGGCTAATTTGGACTTGAAGTTGACTTTAGCGGATTTCCCTACTGCTCTTATTTGCTTGTTTAGGCTAAAGAGAGATTGCTTCCAGTTGAGATCCTGCTTGTTCTTGGTCTTGGACAGCAAATTTTTCCTTTTGTTATATAGTTTATTTATTGCAGATGTCCGCCAGATAGGTTTACTCTTCCTTGTGGAGGATGATTTTGTCCTGTCAGGTATTCCTGATTCCATGCAAATTTATAAGTGCTCATATAGTATTTTGGTGTATATTTGGACATTGGTGCCAGTTTCCAACAGAGGAGGAGGGGGCTGTGAAACTGTTTTTACCATCCCTCAGGAGGTTGTAATCAGCTTTGGAAAAGTTTTTTGTTTGACCCTAGCTAGCGGGGGTCAGAGGAGATGCTAACTACATTATAGTCAGATCTTATCAGGGAGGATGATACTGTAGGGGTGCTGCAGTGGTTACTAATGTTGGTTAATACCAAGTCAGCTAATATCACCTCTTGTGGGGGTATTGACTAGCTCTTCCAAGGCATTTGCATTGATAAAATCAAGGACTCTCTGGGCATTCACATTCTGGCATGAGTAGTTTTTCCAGTCTATGGTTGGGTTGTTAAAGTCACCCAGGATCAGGGTAAAGGGTTGAATCTTGATAGATTCAAAGAGGTCCAGATAGGTGGAGTGGGCATCTTGAGTCAAATATCGGGGGCTGTACCTAGCTATGATTTGAATAGTGGTGTTGTCAATGGTTAACTGCACCTGGAGTGTCTCCTGTGCGTCATGCTGTTTGACCAGCCTGGAGGTGTCTGTGTCTTTAATATATATTGAAACTCTACCTCCTTTGGCTTTGCTGCCCACAGTTGAGGGTCTGAATGTATGGCAGGATGACTAGCCAGGTAAGGCTGGGGTGGTCTCCACAGCTTTGAACCAGGTCCCTGTGACTGCACAAATGTCAGCATCTTCCAGGGTTAAGAATGCTTGCAATGAGTGCAACTACATGTTTAGACTCATCTATTTGTGTGCTTTATGCCCATATGACCTGCAAAGTGAATGTCATGGGCTATGGCAAGAAGTGCCAGATGGAAGGCTCTAAGCACAACCAACTGCTGTATTACCTCATCCTCTAGATACGCTCAGGCGTCCACTCTCTATACAGTAACCCTTTGTTCCAGTATACAGACTCCCTTTTTCTCTGATAATCAGGTACTTCCCTAGCTACCTTCCTCAAACCTCATACCGTAGGGTCCAAGTGATGAGCCTGTTTCAACTCTACCTTTGTGACCCTTCCCAGCTCCCCTTCTACAGAAAGTCTGGTATCCTCTCACAGCAGTGCCTTACTGTCAGCTTGGGTACTACCACTCACCTCTGCCTTTGCAATCTCTCTGTCCAAGGGAACATCAGTACCTACCAGCAGCTGTGGCTCACCTTCAGGCTCACTGTTACAGGGTAGCTCCCTCCCTGAAATTGCTACCTCACCAACCCTGGCTTCAGGTGTGGTGTCTGTCTTGGTCTCCTCCAGGCTACCAGCCCCACATTGCTGTCTCCATGCCTGACTGAGTGTAACTGTATGCACATAAGATATTGCATTATCAAAATCATTCCTGTCAAGACATCTGCAGGGATATCTTCAAACACACCTACTTGCTTGCTTGCTTTCTTATCCACCCTCCCAGTCAAGGTGAACCCTAGCCAAAGGCACTTAGAATTTGGTCCCTCCTAAAGTTCTGACTGGAGTGGACTGCCCAAGCAATTATTGCTCCTTTTTAACCACTGCAGGCTTCACAATGGTCATGTCAAAGGCTGTCTCTCTTAGCAGTGGCCTGTTTTCCAGCAACTAACATAGGATAGAAACTCCAGTGATAGTCTGTTACTCCTGTTGTCTCCAGACAACTTACCACTGGGATACTGTTATTCCCACTTGCTGGCTGCTCCCCCACCTTTTATTTCTCACCTTGCTTCCATGGGCATCTGTGTGCTACATGGCCCCACTGGTTACATTTGAAACATATAACCCTTGATTCTGGCAGTGTACTTGAACTAGTGGCTTCCCCTGTTACTGGTGGACTCTGATGGGGCAGTTTAGGCTGCCCACCATGGGTTCCCTTATATCCAAGTGCAGCACTGGATCCCTTGCTTGCTAATTAGTCACTGGAAGCTGTTGAAGATAGGGGGGGGGCAGAGGGTGACAGGGGCACTAAGTGATCTAAAAAAGTCAATTTTTTAACTATTTACTACAACAACATAGGTTCGCTTGGAGGACATTTTAAGCTTATTCCTTTTTGGTGCTTGAATTAACATTTTCTGATTGTTCTTATCTAGCCAATGGCTGACGATTGTATATTAGCCCTAGCGAGAATAACTGTGATCATACCATAGGTAATTTGAGGGGACCCATGTAAGGGATGCAGCATTTAGAAACTGCCTCTATCCATTATCCATTAGTAGCATAAGGGGCAATCCTGGAGTACATTTATTATTACCCATCCTGGTCTCACCTTCGATAACTACATCACCACATCAGTCAGGAAATCCTTCTGTGTGGCACACCTCATCACTAAGGGCTTTTCATCCAGAAAAAAGGATATCATTGTCCCACTGTACTCATCCCTCATTAGACCAATTATAGAGTACAACACCCCATTTGGTATTTACCTCTCAAGACATCTGCAACAACTGGAAAGGCCACAGAAATACCTCACTAAAAGAATCACAGGCCTAAAGCAGATTCCCTATGCTGACCATCTAAAAAAACTCCAGCTATACTCTGTCATATATCGTCTACTCAGAGGTGATCTCTGCTTAACATACAAGGCTATGTCAAACCCAGATCTGTAAGGCATGCCACACTTAAAGAAATCCCAATCCCTCAGAGACACATGCTCCAGGGATCTAAACCTTGTCATCACAATGAACAAAACATGTTGGAGGGATAGGTTCCTTACCCAGAGACTCCCCAGACTCTGGAATAGACTGCCCATACATGTCAATCAGAGCACCTCTTTGGCTCTCTTCAAAAGGAACCTTGATGATTGGAGGGGAGATAAGAAATTCACCACAGGATCATGTCAGTCACCCTGCTAGACAAGGAAGTAAATACTGTACGAAGAAATAGCCAGGGAATTGTTATGGCTAGGCTTGTATAGGCCCTAGGGTCGATAGCCTAGTACTGACCTATGAACCTATGAACCTTAGATCCAAGTTGCATTTGAATATGGATGGATGAGCTTGGTTTTATTTTTATGGATAGTCTGTTCTGGAACAGTGGTAGCCTCTCTGATATATATCCATCTCTCCACAACATTCAGTTTAGATACCTGGACTGAGTATTTCTGATGCCATTTGACATTCTGATGTTTAGTAGGTCCATCTGTATTAAGTTGGAGGATGCCTTGTATGCCAGACATGTCACCTCTAAGCACTCTGTAGGATACTGAGTATAATAATAAATCTTTGAGATGGTCCATGCAAGACCTATTGTTTAGTACTTGTATCCTTTTAGTAAGGTATCTCTGTGGGTATTCCAATTGTTGCATGGGGCTGGACAGATACATGCCAAAGTGGGCATTATACAAAATGATTGACATAATGAGAGCTTTGTAAAGGGGGACAATAACATCTCTAGATCTAGTCACAATCAATTTGTTTATATGATGTGCAATATGGAAAGGCTTTCTTATGACTCTGGGCACATGTTGGTCAAAAGTTAGGTCACTGTACACACAAGTTCCCAAATGCCAAACAATCAGGTTAGTTCTCAGAGGGCATTGTCATGATTTTGACACCAGTTATTATTTGGGACAAACCTTCCTGCTTGATGGTTAAGTCATTTGGGGATTCAATAACTTCTCCTACCTTGCAGCCATCTCAAACTTAGCCAGCCAAAGCCCTTTGGTATTTCATTTTACTTTTGAAATGTATATGCCAAACAGAAAAAGTCTCAGCACCGAATCCTGGGTGGCTCCATTGCTGACTGGCCTCTTCCCCGATTTTGATCTCCTGCATCCTGTGAGCAGGTTGGCAATCCAGCTAGTGATGCAAGTGTTTGCTCCACATTATTCATCTTTTGTACTACACCTGAGTAGGGGATTGTGTCAAAAGGCTTGGCCAGGTCAAGGTAATGTGGTGTGAACTGTTTTACCTTCATCCATTGCTTTTGTAACAAGAGTAAAGCTTAAAATTTCCCCATGATTTTGAGCCTTTCACACTTTCCTTTGGGCTGTTTTCAAACACATTTTTAGGGCCATGCATACATGTATGCATTCTTTGATTCACCTTCCTGATTGTATTAAATTCGATTCCTTGTATAATATAGCAACAGTTGTTAGAATGTGTTTTAAATTTTTAGTTTTCAACAGTCTTCTAGTAAGCAATGAAACAAAATGCATGAAGCAATAATGACAAAACTACCCATTTCAGAAAATTTCAACCATAAAAGGCCACTCAAACTTCTGTCATTACAATCCACCAATATCAGTAAATATGCAAAATTGTCTGCAGAAGTAAGTCATCTAAATAATTCCACATTAAAGTGTTCTCTAACTAATGAAGAGTTTGCTGCTAAGAGATAACTTTATATTTCATTGTTTCATCTACAAATAGTACCTGTTGCCCTTGAAGAATAAATTGCCTATGTTACATTAAAAACGATAAGCTAATAATATTGCAGTAGGGAATGGACGGCAAACTGATAACAAGTTTATAGTTACTAGGCAACTCTTCCAAAGGAGAAAATACACAGGACGGCAGCATCCACTACCTTTAAAGTACAACACAGTACAGTATTAGCGATCAATCTACATACTGTGGGAGTAGAACCGACAGCCTTCTGCATGAAAAGAAAGGCTACTACCTGTAGTGCTACTAACAATGCAAACAGACATAACAATACATAACAATAAGCAGCACTAAACGTCTCTTCCACTGAAGATCTCAGCTTCTTCTAATTTTTTTTATTTATTTAACATTTGTTTACTAGGAAATGAAAGTCTGACATGGAACAAAGCCAATTTTCAGCAATGGCAGGGAGAAATGCTCCTGATGCATGTCTTTGCAACATGGAAGGAAACCAGAGGAAACACACACAAATACAGGGTGGACATACAGACTCCACTCAGAAGACACCCCACCCAAGAATCAAACCAGAGAACCCACTACCACTGCACCATCCACTTGACACAACTAAATCTCTCAATTTCACAGCAGAAGAAATCTGGAAAAATACAAAATTTATTTGGGGGGAGGCAAAGGCCCAAAACCAGGGACATGTTTTAAATATTGTTTGTATAATCTTAGAAAAGTTGCTAAAATAGTGTTTTGTGTTACCATGTATTTTCAAAAAATATAGGATGACTGAAACTTAAATGGCTATCATTATTTAATGAACTCTGTTCTCACTGCTTTGCCAGGCAACCACAAATTTTAAGCGGAACAGACCAAAAGTATGAGCCAAATATTCTGTGAAACTCCCTGAATCACAAGTGGTGGTGTGGGTAGAGAATGCGGGCCTTTGCACCATAAGGTACAGGGTTTGAGCCACACACACACACACACACACACACACACACACAGCATCGTTCAAATCTCACAGTGACACACACACACAGCATAGTTCAAATCTCACAGTGACACACACACACAGCATCGTTCAAATCTCACAGTGACACACACACAGCATCGTTCAAATCTCACAGTGACACACACACACACACACACACACACACACACACACACACACACACACACACACACACACACACACAGCATCGTTCAAATCTCACAGTGAGCATACTGTTTTATGCTTTACTTGTACAATGATTACAGACATTTGGATTTAATTTACAACTTTTATTTCAAACATCATAGAACAAACACTGATAGACATTTACTAAACCTAAACAAAGCAATAGTCTTACAATGAAAACAGACTTAGCATTAAAGCTTCTCTACCTTTGAAACTCACATTGGCCAGTGGCAGGTTGTTTACCTTTGAGCTGTTTTCAAGCAATAGGCTCCTTGTACACCTTGTTAGGGCAATGCAAACATTCTTTGATTCACCTGATTGCATTAATTATAATACATAATTGAATTATATCCCTTGTATTATATAGCACCACTTGTTTGAGTGTGTTTTAAATTTATAGTTTTAAACATTTTTCAAGTAAGCAATGAAACAAAACATAAGCCAATAATGATAAACTGCCCAATTCAGAACATTTCAACTATAAAAGGCCACTCAAACTTGTGTTATTAGAATCCACAAATATCAGTCAATATACACAATCTCCGCAGAAGTAAAAGTCATCTGAATAATTCCACATTAAAGATATCTGAAACTAATGAAGAGGTTGTTGCTAGAAAACAACTGTATATTTCAGTATTTCATCTACAAATTCAGTGCCTGCTGCCGTCAAGGAATAAATTGCCTATGTTAAATTAAAAAAAATGTCAGTACTTCCACAATAAGTAAGCCTGGAAACGTCAACTACATCTACTTTCAGAGTACTCTGAATCCACCTTTTTATTCTATCTAGAATCCCAAAGGTTGTGGCCATACAGATTGTTATGAATCAAGAAAGTCAGCTGCAACAGCAAGACCAGGCTGAATTACATGATACAAATTAAAGAGCTGGAGGTGGCAGAATTAAAGATGTTAAGATTTGCACTGGGTGTAATAAGGATGGACAGAATTAGGAATCAGTATATTAGAGGGTCGGCCAAGGTTGGACACTTTGAAGACAAAGCTAGAGAGGCAAGATTGCATTGGTTTGGACGTGCTGAGTAGGGATGCTGGGTATATTGAGAAAAGGTTGCTAAGGATGGAGCTGCCAGGTAATAGGAAAAGAAGAAGGCCTAACATAAGGTGTATGGATGTGGTGAGAGAGGACATGCAGGTAGTTGGTGTGACAGAACAAGATGCAGAGGACAGGAAGGCTTGGAAACAGATGATCTGCTGTGGTGACCCCTAGTGGGAACAGCTGAAAGAAGATGATTATTATTATTATTATTTTAAAAAGTGTTTAACATTTTGTTCAGTTTAGATGAATCAATATAGCTGACTCATTTTATAGGGATTTACTAAACATAAAGAACAAAGTAAAAGGTGAGGCATGTTTGTTTACTGAGTCTATGCATGTTTTCATTTAGAAGCAGTACTGTATTGTGCCATTAAGTAAATGCAGGATGCACGTGACCAGATGCACTCCACTTGCTCTGGAAGTGTTTCTTTACATTGTAATGTTATGTTGGGCATATACAGTGGATATAAAAAGTGTACATACGCCTGGTAAAATGCCAGGTTTTTGTGATATAAAAAATGAGACCACAATAAATAATTTCAAAAATTTTCCCACCTTTAATGTGACCTATAACCTGTACAATTCAATTGAAAAACAAATCTGTTACGGGGGAAAAAATAAATAAATAAATAAAAAACATGCAATAAGCTGGCTGCATAAGTGTGCACACCCTTAATCTAATATTTTGTTAATTATTGTGATACAACTCTGTTGGAGCTTTTGGTTTCAAGCCTCTGAAGAAATATTTACAGCTAGAACTTCCTGGGTATTAAAATTAAATTAATAATGAAACAAGTATATATTAAAGCCCTCTACAATCCGTACTACTACAGAAGTGACCAGGACCACCATGGGCCTTCTCCTGAAAGAAATGCGTAGGCTCAGGGGGACACAATCCAGTTAACAAAAGTACACCAGTTACAAGTGACACTATTTCATAAACAGAAGTAACCTGCTGATAGACATTTCTAAAGCTTGGGCATATATACCACACTGTTCTTCACTGTATGACCTAGGCCATCAAATATAATCAATAAAATCAAAACCGCAACAGATGATAATGCACAATATACATAGTTTACAAGCACTTATAAGTATGCACATATTAATAGAAAAATTATCAGTGCAATAACCTAACACATCAGGAAATGCATCACACATAATAATTTATAAAGTCAAACTTGCCCTTGGTGTAAGTGACTTACTTTGGTGTAATGTCTACGTAAGAAGAGTTTCACACCAGGAGCCAGATTCCAAAAGACCAGCTCTCAGTGTATGTGACTTACTCTGGTGTAACACACCTTAGTTAAGTCACTTACACTGACAGCTTTTGGAATCCGGCCCACTGTCACAGCCTCCTGAACAATCACAGTCTCCACTACCTTGCTTGTTTAACATTTTCCTTTGTCACTCACAACCACTCATTTACTGAGTTTATTCATTTATTTTACTGGAGACTATTCCATAATTCTGTTTGTCTACAGTTCTGAAGTGAACCTAAACAATCCATACCCAAATGTTCTCACCTCACCAATCTGTAGAGGTCTTCTTGTACCACACCCTTTTTCAAGTTCACTACCCAGGGGATTATGGTACCCCTCCCACAAAGAATACTCAACATGCACACACTTTATCAAGCCAGCTATATTTCTTCTAAATTTCTATATTTGCCACTGGGTTGGGCTATTTTGAAAGTTCTAATACTAACATTTGGAAATGCTTTAAATTTCTCATACTTTTTATCTATTCAGTAAAAATGTATGATATTTCAGATTCTCAGACTGTATCACATGCAAACCTAGGCATACATTAATTAAAAAAGGGCAATATGTAATGGAATACATGCTGAAACAATCCACAAAGACTAATCCTGAATATATATCTGAAAGGAATCACTTAAAAGTAATGCAGTTACAAGACAATGAGGGGTGATACCTATGGAACAGTGACAGCATACAGTAAACTCTCGGTTAACTGGTCAGGCACCCATGGGGATGGGTAGATGCCAGATAACTGTAGTTTCTGGTTGCTTGAGAGTTACTGTTAAAAATAGGTCTAACTAATACTGTACCCTATACTATTTGTTTGGTTTGACTTGTTCTCAAGGTTGGTGAGAGAGACTTTATTTCTATCTTCCTTTTAAAAATTCAAACTCTAAAAATGTAAGCCATGTTTCTGCGGGGGGGGGGGGGGCAGAAAGTGCAACACATGAAAACTGTACTGTATTTCTTTGATATTTTTTTCTGGTTGCTTGAGCTCTGGTTAATAGAGTTTACTATATTAAATAAGGCTAATTACATCTACACCTTCACATGTGACATCATAAACAAGGCAAGGTGGATATGAAACTGGCACCCTTCAAAGAAACATTTTCAGCGGCCTTTGTTTTTAAGAACATTAACTCATGACAGCATAGCAATAGTACTAAATCTATATCAAGGCACAAAAAACACATTCTGACAAGGAATACCTTAAAGATTTTACTCCGGTTATTAAATGTATGAGGTCTAATACAGGTGCAAATCTTAACATCTTTAATTCTGCCACCTCCAGCTCTTTAATTTGTATTATGTAATTCAGCCTGGTCTTGCTGTTGCAGCTGACTTTCTTGATTCATAACAATCTGTATGGCTACAACCTTTAGGATTCTAGATAGAATAAAAAGGTGGATTCAGAGTACTCTAAAAGTAGATGTAGTTGACGTTCCCAGGCTTACTTATTCCGGAAGTACTGACATTTTTTTTAATTTACCATAGGCAATTTATTCTTTGACAGCAGCAGGCACTGAATTTGTAGATGAAACACAGAAATATACAGTTGTTTTCTAGCAACAACCTCTTCATTAGTTTCAGATATCTTTAATGTGGAATTATTCAGATGACTTTTACTTCCACAGAGATTGTGTATATTGACTGATATTTGTGTGTTGTAATGACACAAGTCTGAGTGGCCTTTTATGGTTGAAATGTTCTAAAGTGGGCAGTTTATCATTATTGGTTTATGTTTTGTTTCATTGCTTCCTGGAAAAATGTTTAAAACTATAAATTTAAAACACACTCAAACAAGTGGTGCTATATAATACAAGGGATATAATTCAATTATGTATTATAATTAATGCAATCAGGTAAATCAAAGAATGTTTGCATTGCCCTAACAAGGTGTACAAGGAGCCTATTGCTTGAAAACAGCTCAAAGGTAAACAACCTGCCACTGGCCAATGTGAGTTTCAAAGGTAGAGATGCTAAGTCTGTTTTCATTGTAAGACTATTGCTTTGTTTAGGTTTAGGAAATGTCTATCAGTGTTTGGGCGTTTGAAATAAAAGTTGTAAATTAAATCCAAATGTCTGTAATCACTGTAGACGTAAAGCATAAAACAATATGCTCACTGTGAGATTTGATCAGTGACTATGACAAACGGGGAGAAATAGTCAAGTAATGGGACACTGGAATGGCTGTGTGGGCATGGGGCTGTGTGGGTGGGTGGGGCTATGTGGGTGGGTCTCTGGGTCTGCACCCCCCTGCAAAAAATCCTGCGGGCTCCCTTGATGACAGCATAGCAATAGTACTAAATCTATATCAAGGCACAAAAAAATATATTCTGACAAGAAATACCTTAAAGATTTTACTCCAGTTATTAGATGTAGGAAGTCTAATACAGATGTGCAGTTACTTTAATAAATCAATGTAGATGGGTTACAAAACAGAGCAAAAGAAAGCGCCAATCCAGGAATGGTGCTTACATGGACTAACAAACATCTTTTTTTTCCCCTTAAACAAAATAATTTCTTTCCTATTTAACTTCTGGAAGCAAGATCATCCTTTAATTATCATATCTAGCAACATTATACCTTTCACCTATTAATGCACATCCACTTCACTGGTAAAAGTTATTTCTTTTAAACCTCAAAAATCATAACAGAAGACTTTTCTAGCATTAGTCAAATATCTGAATTCGGTTTTAGCCAAAATATGGCATTCTTAAAAAAGGTCATGTTCCAAGCAAACATATCACAGCAAAATCCCACAGTAGCAGGTAAATAAACTGCAATGTTTTCACACTAGTCTCTAAATAAAATGAAATGTTTTCAATTTTTCCCTCAACTGGGAAATGGCATTGACACAAGTCAAGGAAGACCATTAAGCTCCACACCAACAAAAGTACTAACACCTAGTTATACTACAGCAAAACAGCAAAGCCTGCCATAACAAACAATCCCCATATCAAACCCTAAAGCTATTTGTTAGGAACTGCATGGTTAGACACTTACAGGAAAGTTTGTAGCATAATAATATAAGTTTTACTGTGAGGGTATTTTATCAGTCACTGAATATATAACAAGGTTAATATTTTGTTGTGTATGCCCAATACCCAGGTACATTCATTATACATTTGTAGAACATTTCACTCTGTGTGGGAGTACCTTCCTCTGTTGAGAAGTTGCCAGGGTCAGTCTCTAAGTAACACTCATATGAATAGTTAACAGTGACCACAAAAAAAAAAAAAACAGGAAATAATCTGCATTTAGCTCCCAATTTCATTTAAACTAGCACAGCAATGAAACTAGTCTAACATAAAAGCATACTTTTATCCTCTTCTAAACTGATGATGCCACCAGATTTCATAACTATTTAAATCTTGTAGTAAAATAAAAGTTTCTGTATCTTCTTAAAGGTCAATGACAATATAACCATACACAAAAAATAATTCTTCAGGCATATAATCAAGTCAAATGAGTTATGGCTTGGCCTTTCAAAGATAACAGTGGAGGCTACTGACAGTAAGAATTCAGTCAAACTTAAAAAAATAAATACATAAATAAACACACTATGCAATGCAACATGACAAGCAGCTGAAAGCAATAAATCAATGGCTGTTCCCGGAGGGCACTGGACACTAGAGGAGTGCACCACTTTCGCGTTTGGCACCAAGTGTTCAGTTTACAAAAAAAAAATTTACCTCAGGAGTGGACTTCTTTCTTGTTCCCTGGAGGGCACTGGACACTAGGGAAAATACTGGGCACTCACACACTCCGTCTCAACTGCGCCACTTTCGCGTTTTGGCACAAAATGTTCAGTGTACAAAAGAAAAATTACCTTAGTCAGGTGTGGACTTCTTTCTTCCCTGTCTTTGATCATCCTACCTTCTTGTTGTTATACCAAAACTAAGTGCACAACACCACCATCAGTCCTTTCCAGTCCTTCCACCACATGATGAATCTTTGGTTTGTTCATGTCAGGAATAGGATACTCTTCCACCATCCACCTGCAGTCATCCAATTAACTCTATGCAACTACGGTTGTAAAGTTTACGGAGGAGTTTGAGGCTCGTCAGTCGTTAATTATGTATCATCTTGTCATATGACTGCCTGCCACCTCCACTAACATCTCTTCCAAAGTTCTGAATGATGCAGGCTCTACAGAAAAAAAAAAGTAAGTGGAAATGATAGAAAAAAGTGTGTTTTACCAAATCATCACAGATAGCATTAAAAAAATCCAAGGGTGTGCAAGTGCACCCCCTTGCACTTGCCTGCGGGCGCCCTTGGAGCTGGGTTAAAGATGTGTGGTCTGAGGTACAACTAATGGCCACAGCAGTTACGTACCTATGCATGTATCAAATTGCTAGGTTACTGTGGTGTCAAAGACTGTTTGCATCACTTTTTCTATTTAAGGATGGAATAAGGCTCAGTTGTGGGGCCGATAGTTTTTTCCATGGTCAAGATAAAAATGGGGCCTCTTTCCTGGGGATACAAGCAGCAAAAGCTAGTAAAAAATTAAAGTCTTTAAAAAAATATTTTTTTAAATAAAAAAATACTAAAAGAAATTTCAAAACAATTTTCCAGCCGCAAAATGTAAAAAAAAAAAATCTACATAGAAAAACATTGTTTCCAAATACTTTAACTTTTAAACTGACAGGGAAAAAAATCACACTCATTTTAAAGTACAATATATTCTCATGACAGTCCATTAAAACAAAAACTCAGCTTTAAAATAATATTCCTAAACAGGAAAGTGTTTATGAAAACCAAAGATTTTTTTTTTTTAAATGGAAGTATTTTTTCCTCAAAGGGTACTTAACTGCCGAACAAAATAAAAGAACAAGCTGACCATCAATCCTCAAAAGCCTGGCTTGGCACCCAAACCTGTTTTTTAAGTCAGATTAGCTTGATAGTTTGGAAGCTGGCTGGTTGTTATATCCTTGGCAGGATATAATTTACATATAGCTAAGGCTACTGCATCAGTAATCAATATGATGAACATACAAGTGATATCATAGCAAATAAAATTAAGGATAATACAATTTAACTATGACCATAACCTGTGCAAATGATTGGTGCAACTCTATGCCAGATATGCCTATTCAGAATGGAAGAGAGTGGTATTACAAATAAGAAATGTGACTAAAATTTGCAAATAGATGACACATCAAAGGGAAGACCACATACCTGGGGCAACACCTGTTGAAATCACTTGTGGCCTATCCATCTTTACCCCTACATCAAGCACAGCATTATGGAAATCACTGGAGTTGGTACGGCCTTTGAGGAGGTCAAGAACTCCTCTGTCTCTGCAAGTGGTGATTTAGTAGATGGTTTGCAAACTGCAGTGGTCTCACATGCCACAGCCTCCCTACTGTTGGTGACATTGTGAAGAATGCTACTGGATCTCTGCCATAACACAGTATATTGTGGGCCTGGCACCAACAACATTTAAATCCTGAACAACTTGTCTCCAGTCATAGTCATGGAAGGGCTTGATTGAGAGTTGCAAACCAATGAGGCATCTACCATGGAAACAGAGGGCCTGTAATATTACCTCATGTTCAGCTTCAGTAAACTGAGACTTAACAGGTGGACCTGCCTGTAACGAACTGTCTATCAGTCATATCCCCATTAATAGGTAATGCACTGCACTTAGCAGCCATGGCCCCACTTTGGTAGTACTCATAAAACCATGTATGAAAATGCTACCAACTGGTTTATAAATCCCACGTTTTAGTTGCTGGCAGCAAAATAGGTGTGTCTATCAAAAAGCAAAAATGCAACCTAGGTCAATGCATAATCAACAAAAGAACAACATGTGCGTAACTGTCAAGCCATGAAGCAGACAACCCTTTCAAGTAAAATAGTCACCATATACTCAAAAGTTACTCAACAAGCCATTGTTATAATTATCTTGTATGCTCACTTTTGAAGGTAATTTTTATTTATTTATTTATTTAGTTATTAACATTTGATTACTGTGAATGTCTGACTGAGTAGGTGCCCATTTCAGTGGAGGCCTGGGAAGAATAGCTCCAAAGTGTTACAAAAAAGTTTTAAGAACAACAATTTTGCAATCTTAAAAAATGTATAATAAATAAACAGTAACAAAAAGTCTACAGTTTATACAATTATACTAAATTATGCATAATGTGACAACATTAATTAAGAATAAATACAGCTTATATGCCAATGATTAAATATTTAAAGAAAATGTAGCTAGTTTAGTGAAAGTAAAATCAAGTTTGTATAATAAAAACAAGAACTGCAATGTGAAGTTGGAGAAGAAAAGAAGAAGCAAGTCTGTGGCATATTTAGGTAGAGAGTCAGGGGAGAAAAACTGATTGAAACAAGAATGTGAGTGAAGAAGGGGGAAGTATGAATAGGTACTTGTTCTTTTTTAGGGATATACTTGGGGATTCAATAAACTCCGTGTATGCTTAGCACAAAGCCTTCATGGAATTTATGTGTTTGCAAAGTGAGCAGCAGCTCTAATTAGATATGCATGTTGTGCACTGCGTTTAAATATAAACAAGCATAGTTTCCAGAAATCCAAGAAACCCGGACACCTGTACACATGAACATCTGTTTACCTACGGGTGAACTACATCTGTGGGATTGCGCAGAAAACCACAGTGACCACCAGGGCTTTAATACAGCAATGCATACAGTTCCACCACATTACATGAAAGTGTATACAATGCAGAGTAGTCTGGAAATCTGTTTCAGGCATACTGATTCAAAGTTTTGTAAATAATCAGCATGGGTTCATAGACTGCTTTATAAATAAATAGGGGAAGTGTGTACTGCAAAGGGACACACATATGAATTCTAGGAATGAACACAGTAGAAGAGGACAAGTGAAACATGGTAGTGTACAGCAGATTAAGTTGTGTTAATGAAAAAAGTTGTAGCATGAACACCAGTCACATATCTTCATGATACAGTAAGTACTTCACAGTTATTGTATTTTATGTAACTGTTGCACAAGATGACATATCAGTGGGGAAAATTCTTTGTAATATAAGCATCATGATGTGAACAATGGACAGGCATATATCAGGGACAGTATATACAATGGGGTTAAATGCATATTGTGAAGGTCTGCAAAATGTGTTGCCTGAATATGAATGTAATTTCAGCACAGATCTCAACCAAACAGGACATATAGTAACAGGCTTATGGGCAACAATAGACAGAAGCGTGCACAATCATGGACAATATCAGAATAATAAAACCACTAGTCACATGTTGTCAACATAACATATGTGCATGTGAGTGATCATAGATGGTTCTGCAAGAACACAATTGTATAGCTGTCATGATTTGTCAGAAATCTATCAGGGGAATCAAGCACACTTTCCTCAAAATTTAACATGTGCAGGAAGTGTTGAGAGGGTCAGTGTTATATCTGTATGTGAGAATATGAGAAATCCTGGCTAGGTGACAGGCATATATTGGCACAAACCACACAGTCAGGAGTGTAACCCATGCCATCAATGTTGCCAATCAGCTATGTACATACTGGGAGCATCACAGAAAAACACATCACACATACATCTTGCTTAACATCTTAATGAAGGTTCCATACCATTAAACACTAATATTTATGCAACAAAAAGAATACTTAGGTATTACCAATAAGATGTGTGGGAGCTCACTGTGGCAAATGTGGTACACTTGAGTAACTCATCTCTGGAAATTTTGTTGTGAGGTACATGAAAAAGGGTTCAGTGTACTCAGTTACTGGCATGTTGAGGGCTGAGAACTATGGAACTATAATGCCCTTTGATATGGATGGCCTGCACATACTCAGAAGTTGTGTTACACACAAAGAAGTAGTCACCACTATAGGCACATGCTGGTGGACATTCACCATACCATCTACTTGAGTAAACAGATCAGATAATAACTGGTCTGTACATAGGGGGTGTGCTGTCTATATTATATTAGGTGCTGTATTTTCTTTTATAATGTAACAAATCACTCAGTGATTTTTGTTCATCTGTGTCTCCATGGTGTGGCAGCAATCCTTTGTGTGTGTTGATACTGTCTATATTCTACTAATATCACACATGGCTTCATTGACTGTCCACAATCTGCAGTCCTCCACAAAGCTGTTTGGACAAAAGATGTGTAAGTCATTCTTGACATCTGGGACTTAAATAATGAGCAGGAAAGGGTATAGCACAGAGCCCTGAGGCACAGACTTGATCACTGGCAGATAGATATAGATCACTTCATATACTTCAACTTAATTTTCTGTCACATATGTGATTCAGTGCTCTACCCACTTGGTGATATCAGTGTTCATGGCCACTTGTGACAGTGTCTCAGTACTACCTCAGAGTGGATTTGTGTCCAAATGCCTTGGACAGGTTAAGTTCTGCAGAATGTTAGTGTTATCATTGTGCATGCCCTTGATGACTATTTTGAGGACATCTAACAGATATAAGTGACATGATGTAGCTTGAACAAATCACACATATGTTTTGCACGCAGTCAGGATATAACCCATGTCCTTTTAGAAAAGGTCCTTGATAACTTGTTGGTCAAACTCACAGATGAGGAGAGTCAGGTTGCTTCTATACATACATGCATCAAGTGATGTTCCCCCCACAGTCAAAATGATGCATGTTGATGTGCACCTTCTATGGGAATATATTCTGTCTAGATGCAGTGTTGAAGTATGAATCCAACTGTATTGGGTATTTCCATGTTTTGAGTCATGCTATTGGCTGTATAGAGCACACAGATGTGCTGCCCTGCTTAGAACAGAAAATGAGTAATGTTTGTATGTGTAATTTGACTGATGGACAGTGGCAACAGGGCAGTGACATGTGAGATAAACTGTCAGCTAGCAGATTATCTATTCCCCCAGTTGAGTATTTCTGGTGCCATCTCCATGGAAATCTGTACTTAGTTGTGTCTTCCACTTAATATGTCAAACGTCTTGAAATAAATGTTTTGTGAAAAGACCTACAAATACAATCTTGGTCATTTATCACATTCCATGCACTGATACTATGCACACAGTTGTACAACTGTACTGATGTCATGTACTTCCATCAATTGCTCAACATATGCTTATATGTGTTTAATGGGCAAGCTGTGTTTGAGCAACTTGATGCCATATCAGGATGTATTACAGATCGTAAAAAAACAGTAACAAATGCAATGTGAAAAAGTTTTTTGATGAATTTGAAAATGTAGCTAGTTTAGTGAAAGTAAAATCAAGTTTGTATAATAAAACAAGAACTGCAATGTGAAGTTGGAGAAGAAAAGAAGAAGCAAGTCTGTGGCATATTTAGGTAGAGAGTCAGGGGAGAAAAACTGATTGAAACAAGAATGTGAGTGAAGAAGGGGGAAGTATGAATAGGTACTTGTTCTTTTTTAGGGATATACTTGGGGATTCAATAAACTCCGTGTATGCTTAGCACAAAGCCTTCATGGAATTTATGTGTTTGCAAAGTGAGCAGCAGCTCTAATTAGATATGCATGTTGTGCACTGCGTTTAAATATAAACAAGCATAGTTTCCAGAAATCCAAGAAACCCGTACACCTGTACACATGAACATCTGTTTACCTACGGGTGAACTACATCTGTGGGATTGCGCAGAAAACCACAGTGACCACCAGGGCTTTAATACAGCAATGCATACAGTTCAACCACATTACATGAAAGTGTATACAATGCAGAGTAGTCTGGAAATCTGTTTCAGGCATACTGATTCAAAGTTTTGTAAATAATCAGCATGGGTTCATAGACTGCTTTATAAATAAATAGGGGAAGTGTGTGTACTGCAAAGGGACACACATATGAATTCTAGGAATGAACACAGTAGAAGAGGACAAGTGAAACATGGTAGTGTACAGCAGATTAAGTTGTGTTAATGAAAAAAGTTGTAGCATGAACACCAGTCACATATCTTCATGATACAGTAAGTACTGCACAGTTATTGTATTTTATGTAACTGTTGCACAAGGTGACATATCAGTGGGGAAAATTCTTTGTAATATAAGCATCATGATGTGAACAATGGACAGGCATATATCAGGGACAGTATATACAATGGGGTTAAATGCATATTGTGAAGGTCTGCAAAATGTGTTGCCTGAATATGAATGTAATTTCAGCACAGATCTGAACCAAACAGGACATATAGTAACAGGCTTATGGGCAACAATAGACAGAAGCGTGCACAATCATGGACAATATCAGAATAATAAAACCACTAGTCACATGTTGTCAACATAACATATGTGCATGTGAGTGATCATAGATGGTTCTGCAAGAACACAATTGTATAGCTGTCATGATTTGTCAGAAATCTATCAGGGGAATCAAGCACACTTTCCTCAAAATTTAACATGTGCAGGAAGTGTTGAGAGGGTCAGTGTTATATCTGTATGTGAGAATATGAGAAATCCTGGCTAGTGACAGGCATATATTGGCACAAACCACACAGTCAGGAGTGTAACCCATGCCATCAATGTTGCCAATCAGCTATGTACATACTGGGAGCATCACAGAAAAACACATCACACATACATCTTGCTTAACATCTTAATGAAGGTTCCATACCATTAAACACTAATATTTATGCAACAAAAGAATACTTAGGTATTACCAATAAGATGTGTGGGAGCTCACTGTGGCAAATGTGGTACACTTGAGTAACTCATCTCTGGAAATTTTGTTGTGAGGTACATGAAAAAGGGTTCAGTGTACTCAGTTACTGGCGTGTTGAGGGCTGAGAACTATGGAACTATAATGCCCTTTGATATGGATGGCCTGCACATACTCAGAAGTTGTGTTACACACAAAGAAGTAGTCACCACTATAGGCACATGCTGGTGGACATTCACCATACCATCTACTTGAGTAAACAGATCAGATAATAACTGGTCTGTACATAGGGGGTGTGCTGTCTATATTATATTAGGTGCTGTATTTTCTTTTATAATGTAACAAATCACTCAGTGATTTTTGTTCATCTGTGTCTCCATGGTGTGGCAGCAATCCTTTGTGTGTGTTGATACTGTCTATATTCTACTAATATCACACATGGCTTCAATGACTGTCCAGAATCTGCAGTCCTCCACAAAGCTGTTTGGACAAAAGATGTGTAAGTCATTCTTGACATCTGGGACTTAAATAATGAGCAGGAAAGGGTATAGCACAGAGCCCTGAGGCACAGACTTGATCACTGGCAGATAGATATAGATCACTTCATATACTTCAACTTAATTTTCTGTCACATATGTGATTCAGTGCTCTACCCACTTGGTGATATCAGTGTTCATGGCCACTTGTGACAGTGTCTCAGTAATACCTCAGAGTGGATTTATGTCCAAATGCCTTGGACAGGTTAAGTTCTGCAGAATGTTAGTGTTATCATTGTGCATGCCCTTGATGACTATTTTGAGGACATCTAACAGATATAAGTGACATGATGTAGCTTGAACAAATCACACATATGTTTTGCACGCAGTCAGGATACAACCCATGTCCTTTTAGAAAAGGTCCTTGATAACTTGTTGGTCAAACTCACAGATGAGGAGAGTCAGGTTGCTTCTATACATACATGCATCAAGTGATGTTCCCCCCACAGTCAAAATGATGCATGTTGATGTGCACCTTCTATGGGAATATATTCTGTCTAGATGCAGTGTTGAAGTATGGATCCAACTGTATTGGGTATTTCCATGTTTTGAGTCATGCTATTGGCTGTATAGAGCACACAGATGTGCTGCCCTGCTTAGAACAGAAAATGAGTAATGTTTGTATGTGTAATTTGACTGATGGACAGTGGCAACAGGGCAGTGACATGTGAGACAAACTGTCTGCTAGCAGATTATCTATTCCCCCAGTTGAGTATTTCTGGTGCCATCTCCATGGAGATCTGTACTTAGTTGTGTCTTCCACTTAATATGTCAAACGTCTTGAAATAAATGTTTTGTGAAAAGACCTACAAATACAATCTTGGTCATTTATCACATTCCATGCACTGATACTATGCACACAGTTGTACAACTGTACTGATGTCATGTACTTCCATCAATTGCTCAACATATGCTTATATGTGTTTAATGGGCAAGCTGTGTTTGAGCAACTTGATGCCATATCAGGATGTATTACAGATCAGTTGTTTGTGGCTCATGCATAACATTTCCAGACACAAATGCTAATAGTCACACAACGGTGCTGTTGACCACCTCAGTAACCCTTGGGTATTGCAGCACAACTGCACAAACAATGAATTCCACAAAGTTGCAATTGTATCAAAATGTGATACATTGGTTGTGTATATCACAGCATAACAACGTGCATGATTCAAGACTTATACAACCATCTAATCAATATGAATTTATATTGATGTGTGTCACAGAGCATGCAATGATGTTATGTAGATATATGCACACCTGGGTCTACTTCTGTTAATCGAAATAACACTTTACCAAAGTTCAAGTACCTGGCATCAAAGTAGAAAAACTGCAGATCTATGAAAACACAGTATTCTGAGCCATGCTTTGCCCAACAAAGATTGGCAGTTTTTCCTTCATTATTTAAAGCAGTAATGGGAGTGGAATGTTCACAGCAGTTGAAGCTTTTTGCTTTAGATTGTGGTACAGTGAGGTTATCCTTTTTCCCACTGTAGTGCAATCTCAGAGTTGGTATATATAATTAAAAACCACAACCAAATTGCACAAACTTTGCATCCTGTGGCTCATTAAATTTGTACATCGTATTCAATATACACTCGAACAGTCTGGTTGGTTTTGTTGTACTTACTGGTATATATAATTTCCAGGGGGTGTGGGAGTATGGGTTGTGCAGGGGTGGGGGGGCTTGCATTTTAGTGGTTTTAATTTTGGAGATGTGTAGTTTGGAATACTGTGTTTTCATAGAACTGGAGTTTCACTGTTTTGGGGTAGGGTATTTGATCTTCAGCAAAGTGTGAATTTGGTGAATGAAAGTAAACCCGCACACCTATGCCATACTGAATCCATCACTGTGATGGTGGAATGTGAACTGTGTAGACACTTGATCTGCTCCACTACAATATATGTCCTAATACATCAACAATATACATAAAAGTGTATGATAGTATGTCAACAATTCTCAGGGGACATATTACTGCAAATTTTAAATAAGGAGCATGTAATGCAATGGTATCAATGGCCATCAATACATTAGCTCACATCACAGATTATAATAGCCTCTTGTAGCCATACTGTATATCCACACCTCAATATAGCACATGTAATTGACAGCAACATTAACATGTCAACTAGTCATAGGGCCATAGGACATTACTAGGCTAATGGCCAACATCACATGAAATTGGGTCTATATTAGAACACCGTATGTTCAAAATTTCGAGTGTTCTAATATCGACCCCTTTTCAGCAAACGCTGAAAATATCGAAGAAACAGAAAACCAATTTTTTTCCTAGGGAAAGAATTTGTTTGTCTGTTTCTGTTGCTTCAGTATTTTCAGCACTGTGATGGAAAGTTATGGGTTGGGTTCAGGTAAGTGTGCGATTGTGTAGACGTGAGGGTTAGGGCAGGTTAGGTGAGTTAGGGTTAGGGCATGGGTCAGATAAGTGTGCGATTGTGTGGATATGAGGGTTAGGGTGGGGTAGGTGAGTTAGGGTTAGGGCATGGGTGAGGTGACTGTGCGATAGTGACGGACCTTAGGGTTAGGGTTTGGGTGGATAGTTAGTGGTGTATATATAGTATATATAGTTTAGTGTAGGGTTAGGTGTAAGAGTTTAGGTGTATGTGTGTGGATTGCTGTTTGTTTAATGTGCTTGTGTTGTGTGTATGTGTTTTGGAACAGCACATTTTTTCCCTGGGAAAAAATTTGCTGTTCTGAATGTTCAATGTTTTAAATTTTCGATTCATAAGGTTCGATATTAGAACACACGACATTTTGAATGTTTGGTGTTCTAATATAGACCCCATGAAATCCTAGTTATTATTATACTATGTGAATAAATATCCCTACATCTACATTATGGAATATAATAAGAATGAATCTACTTGAATCCATCAAGGTACTCCCTAACACGCTGATCCATGGTGACTTCAACTACCCCACTATAGACTGGGTGAACTATTCCTGCACTAATGCACTCACTCAATGATTCCTTGACTTCATCAATTCTAACTCACTACACTAACTCGTCTCATCCCCCACAAGGAGAGATAACATTCTGGACTTAGTTCTCACCAACATGGGCGACCACTGCACCACTCCCATAGTATGCTCTTCCCTGGTGAGATCAGATCATCACACTGTCTCATTCAAGGTTTCTATCCCACCCAACCTCCCCAGCCATAATCAAGCTAAACAACTTTCAAAATCTGACTACAACCTCCAAAGGGAGAATATCTGTAGAGTCACAACACTACCTGCCCTCAGAGGATTTAGACAACTATGCTCAACAGTACGCCAATGCAGTACACAAGCATCTGTACAACTGCATGGACTCAGCCATACACAACAGAACTAAAACTTGCTCCTAGAGGAAACACAAAACTGTTTGGTGGACATCCTCTATCAACTGGCTTTACATCAAAAAGAAGAAACTGTTCTCCAAGGTTAAAAAGAAACAAATTCCAAATTGTAAAAACTCCCTCCTTAGCCTCAAACAGCAAATTAGATCCCTAGTGAAAACCTCCAAATCCAATTGTGTATTGAAACTGGCCTCTGAAACAAAGAGAAACCACAAAGCCTTCTTCATTTACATCAGGAACCTTCATGGCAAAGCCCAGGTTTGTTCCATATTAGTACTTAACAGTATCACTTTCAATGATCCTCTTGACTTAGCCAACCTGCTAGCAGATAGGTTCAGGTCAAACTTCACCCTTCTGTCCCCTCCAAAGGCCCTTTCAACATCCTCGATCCTTGTCCAGCACCTCACATCTCCATAGATCAAGTGATAAAGGCCCAATCCAAGACAAAGAACACAGCTTCCATAGGACATCATAGTATCCCAGGCTGCATTCTGTACTATCTCCAGCAATAACTGGCTTTGTCATTGAGCACCATCTTCAAACACAGCCTAAGAACAGGCTTCATCCCAGCAGAGTGAAGAATTGCCATTGTCATCCCCTTGCACAAAGGTGGTGCCACTACTGACCCTGGAAACTATCTCCCCATTAGCTTGACATCTCTGATTTGTAAAGCCATGGAGCATACTATTAGGTATCTCATAAACAAGGACATAGGCAATCTCCAAGCACTTAAGCCCACCCAGTTCAGATTTGTCAAGGGCAGATCTTGCCTGTTGAACCTGGTTGACTTCTTTGAGACTGTCACCAAGGCCCTGGATGAAGGAAAGTCAGTACATGCAGCTTACCTTGACTTGGCAAAGGCTTTTGACACAATCCTCCACTCTGGCATCATAAAAAAGCTAACACAACTTGGTGTAAATCCCTATCTCATCTGGTGGGTGGCCAGCTGGCTCACTGACAGGACTCAGAAGGCCAAAATAGGTGCCTCTACTTCCAATAGCAGACATGTCACTAGTGGAGTTCCCCAAGGATATATCCTGGGACTCCTAATGTTTGGCATCAACCTCTAAGAGGTCCAGGCAAAGACAAGAGGATTGTGGCTGACCAAGTTTGCAAATGACTGTAAGTTGGGCACTGTCACTAACTCCACAAATAATGTTAACATACTGCAAGAGGGTCTCATAGCAACTGATGACTGGTGCCAAAGTCATGACCTCAAGCTAAACACAATGTGTCTGACTGTAACACTGTTATGTTGCACTTTTTGGAGTGTGATCGCATTGTTGTATGCTGAGGTGAACATGTTGGGAACATACTTCTCAACTTTCCATATTTCCACAGAATGCCCATATTTGCCTCTTATGCTTGATCTATTTCTCCTAAAATTTGTTGTTTTCTTGCAAATCACTGGAATGATCTGATAACTGAAGTCGCTAAATAATGACATATATTTGAGTTTCAGACTTCAAATCTTTCAGGAAATGTATGTTAACACAAACCCTGGTGCTCTAGCAGTGTGGCACAGTGGTGCAGCAGTTAGCATTGCCACCTCACAGCAAGAGATTCTCCAGTTTGATTCTCGGCTGGAATGCCTTCTGTGTGGAGTCTGCATGTTCTCCCTGCATTTGTGTGGGTTTCCTCTGGGTGCTCTGGTTTCCTTCCATATTTCAAAGACATACATCTGTAGCATTTCTCCTCAGGCCTCTGCTGAAAATGACCTCTGTCCCAGTCAGAATTTACTGGTAAACAAAAGTTAAATAAATAAACTTTCTAAGATTATAAGAGCAATATTTACAATCTGTCCCTATTTTGGAACCTTTGTTTCTCCATTTTGTTAGGCTTTGCCAGATTTCTTGCACTAAAGGGTTGAGAGGTATGGCTAGCAGGCATGTAGGGCATGGATGTGCAGTCAAATCCCTATGTAAAATTGTCTCAAAAGTGATGGTTGTATATACAGATACACAAGTTGCCTGCTGTCAGATTAGAATACCTATATATGTAGTTAAAGTAGCTTTCAAACACAGTAGTTAATGTTACTGCCATTGCACAGGTTTGTCTTGAATACTGTCAGAGTGCATGTTACACAGGACAATATAATCACTGTATGCTACAATATGTTCGGAGGAGGGTTGGACATAGCTGTGGGCTCACATATTGTTCTAAAATTTTCACCATAGTGATTGTTGAATGCACACACATTTGACTATAGTGAGAACAGAACAGCTGCCTATTTACTGAGCATAGTACTTGACAAAAGCACCTCAGCACAATTCTTTCTTTTGTAGTGTTGTCAAATAAGTTATAGCTGATGACATCTGCAGAGTCTGGTGAGAAGGCAGTTTTAATATTTTAAGCTATTTAAACTGTTTACTGCACTTTTCTGACTGCTTTTGAGTTTACTAATGTATACCAAGTGCTTTGGCTGCTTTTTAACTAAGTCATAGGCTGTTTTTGGCTGATTTGTGCACTTCTGTGTACTGTAGCATAGACTAGATTCAGATCTGCTGAATCTGTTCTGTTTGTACAGACTGAGCACTAAATTACAATAAATCTTTTTGGAGCAGCCCCTCTGTACCCTTGTGGCAGGAGAAGTACAGTCTGGTCTAATCTGATTGGAGGTTACTGTAGCAGGGCTAATTTAGAGCTTTGGCGTTGATTAGTTGCATTTGGTTTCCTTGTTCTTTGTTTAAATAAAAGACCTGCATTAGTGGATGTGTACACGTCTCATCACAGCTCCTAAGAGTTTGGCATCCTACCTCAGCTCTACACAACAATCGAATCATCTGAGTGGTTTGATACAAAACTTAAATTATTTTAAGTTATTTAAACTATTTACTGCACTTGTCTGACAGCTTTTGAGTTGACTACTGTATATCAGGTGCTCTGGCTGCTTTTTCACTAAGTCACAGGCTGTTTTTGGATGCTTTTTGCACTTCTGTGTACTGTAGAATAGACTAGATTCAGATCTGCTAAATCTGGTCTGTTTGTGCTGACTGAACACTAAATTACAAGAAATTATTTTTTTGGAGTGGGATCTCTCTACCCTCGTGGCAGGAGAAGTACATTCTTGTGTAATCCAATTGGAGGTTGCTGTAGCAGTGGTCAGTCAGAGCTTCAGCAATGGTTAGTTGTGTTTGATTTCCTTGTTCTTAGTTTAAATAAAAGGCACATGTTTGTCGGGGTATGCGCTTGTTTGCGCATCTCACACTGCCACACAGGGGTGCTTACCATTAGCAGATATAGACTCAAACTTTGCACTTGTTTTGTTTTCCCTTAGGGCACTCCTTATTCTCTATCATAAGTCATTCGTGTTTGTGCTTCATGGGCAACAGAAGTAATCTGTGTAAATTTTTTGGTACCAATAAAATCTCACCCACTAGACATTCACTATCTGACCCCTTCACCTATCCTTCTGTCTAACCTGTCCTTCCCATCTCCCCATTTCTGATCCCATTGATCGACCAAGCATTATGGATGGACAATTTCCCACATATTCAGCCTGGTTTATATGGGTATTCTGAGGCAATGTAGCAATTGCCTCATGTACACTGACAACCCACTTCTTCTTGTTAACATAAATTCAATATGTGAGAGATGCATTTATATTAAAAACCTGGAATCCAAGCTCTCATGTTCACAAGTGAGTACATCTGACATTAAGCAGGTTGTCACCATGCACAACTCACCACCTGCAGCAATCAAACCAACAACACATAAGCCTATATATGCGGAGGTCCTCACTAGAAGCTTACCTAAACACCGGAGACCTCTCAAAAACAAGCATGCTTCACATAATACATCCCCTGTAGAACATAGTGCACATAATATCTCATGCACTAGTGTCACTTCAGACAAACTCCTAAGGCATAACACAAAACCAAAAATCTTAGTCACAGGTAATTCCATTGTGAGACACACAGATGTCCCTCTCACCAGGTTGGATAAGAAAAAGGTCATGGTCAGTTGTCTGTCAGGTGCCAGGATCTGACACATCACACAAGCAGTCAAGTTTCTCAACAACAAGTTCTGAGTTATGACTCCATCATAGTCCATGTTGGTGTGAATGACTTGAGATTACCTCAATGGATTATATAAAGAGAGACTTGACCGAGCTCTCAGATTATGTGTCTCAGTCAGGTATGTTCCTAGCCTTAAGCAACATTTTCCTTTACCTAGGATGATACCACAATACAAGCAACAAATGATTTTCTTCAGCAACTAAGTTCTGGTGTCAGTCTAAAGACATCCAGTATCTGTCAGCCTGGTATGCTATGGTCAACAGACCTCAATTCTTTGCCAGAAATGGTCTTCATCTATTGTCCCTGGAATTTCAGTTACTGGCAAAGACTCTTGTCACCCCCATAGTGCCTTTTTTAGGCAATATCACAGGAACAAAATTTCTGATGTAAAGTTACCCTCTATAAACAAACTTAAGGTTATTCTGCTCAACATTAGGAGTCTAAACCTGAAACTGCACTCTCTGGAAGTAGTCCTTACCTTGGAAGATGCTGACATTTGTGCAGTCTCACAGACCTGCCCTGGCATTCAATAAAGGGATTTCTTCATTCTAAAATAGTGCAACAGCTTCTGCACAGAATATGGCAGCCGAGTGATTCAGTAAACAAGGCTGGGGGTGTGCATGAGCCTGCTAGCACTATTCTGGCACAGACACCACTGAGTAATGCTAATTACCTCATTTTCTGCTGAAACCATGCAAATGAGGTGAATTAGCAATTCAGTAAGCAGGCGAGCATTTGTGCCAGAACAGTGTCCATTGCAGAAATGTATTCGGTTACTGACAGTGTATATTTCTGCAAAAATCAAAATGGGGGCAAGACAGCTCAAAGTAAAGCATGTATTATAATCATTAGGCATGCCAATGGCCAAAATTATGGCCACTGGCATGGAAAATTGTTGTAAAATTATAAAAAAATAAAAATTTTTTTTGGCCAATTTCCGACGTTTAAGCATAGCGCAGCGGCGTGCATCAGAGATCGTGCCAAAAATAAAAAAAAAATGAAAAGACAATTTTAAGTGAAATCTACATTTTGCCATTATAGAGGGTAGCATGCAGAATCAAAACAGTAACAGGTAATACTGGTTGCTAAGGGGAAATGCTCTGGTGTAGTGGTATAACAAGGGACTAATGCAGTGGGGTATGCAAATGAGCAAAATTTACTGAATCACAAAAAAGGGAGACCATTATCTGCTTGCACCTAACCATGTAGGAGCTATAAGGCAGTGGTGTAAGCAGGAGAAGTAGCACTGGAGCTCCACAGCTTCCATTTGAGCTTAGCTAAGCACAGTTTAGCAAGGGGGTATGTCTGAGGCTGTATTTACTTATTCCATGAAATGAGGAGCGTGTTTGCATATAGGGGAAGCCATTCTGCTTAAAAGTGTTTACTTTAGCTAAATGGGTTTGCACAGTGTGCACCGGGTCTTAAAAAAAATGGAAATAGCAGAACTGTTTACATTTGGGCAGTAGGTTTGTGCGGTGCACAGTGGAGCTTAAAAGTGGCGGAAATGGGAAGGGGAAAAAAACAGGAAATAGCAGAATAAAAGCAATCAACTACAAATAATATAGCTGTCAGGCGGAATGCATCCT
Organism: Protopterus annectens; assembly: GCF_019279795.1. Taxonomy (NCBI): domain Eukaryota; kingdom Metazoa; phylum Chordata; order Ceratodontiformes; family Protopteridae; genus Protopterus; species Protopterus annectens. The sequence goes on along the minus strand of NC_056739.1, from coordinate 1,889,320,392 downwards.
AGTCAGCCAATCAAACAGGCAGCAACTGCAGCACAACAGTATAAACTGTGCAAACACCTCTCAGTCTGTTTTTTTCTCACAAACTATGCACCATTGGTGTACACACTCAGGGGAATTTTGACTGACAAAATTTTAGGGGTTGCTGTCACTTTGCTACATCAGTATGGGCTAGAGGCTGAGGGTGGTGAGGAGGATAATGCTGACAACCCCTCCAGACTGAGGAGGAGGAGAAGAGTGTTCAGACCCAGGGTAGCCTACCATGGGCTATATGATCTGGAGATAGTAGAGCATTACAGGGTGGACAGGGTCTTACTTCAGCAACTCATAAAGCTGTGCCGGCCTCACCTCAGAACCAGAGCCAACAGACGGGAACCCATCCCAGTGAATACCAAGGTATGTGTATCCTTAAGAATACTAGCTACAGGTATTTTCCAAAGACCTACTGGGAACATCATGGGAGTCTCACAGGCATCTGCATCCAGGGTACTCCACCAGTTCCTGGATGCCATGCTACCACATGCCAGTGAGCACATTTACTTCCCCAGCACCCATGAGGAGAGGACCAGCAATATGCACCCCTCCACCATGTAGCAGACTACCCGGAGGTACTGGGTGCCATAGACTGCAAGCACATCCACATCAGAGCACCACCTGGTGAATAGGGTAGGGTCTACCTAAACCACAAGGGCTTTCACTCCATCAGCTGCCAAGTCATGTGCAATGTCCTGGGCATTATCATTAATGTGTGTGCTGATAGCCCTGGAAGCTATTACAATTCCCAGATCTGTCATTCCTCACAGCTGTACCAGGGATTTGCCAGGGGCGAAATCTAGTATGGCCATCTGGTGGGGGATGCTGGCTATGCACTGGAGCCATGGATGATGACACTCATCAGAAATGCACACACATCCACACAAGAATGCCATAATGAGGCATAAGCACAAACCAGGATCATTATAAAGCATGTGTTTGGGATACCCAAGTCACAGTTCTGCTGCCTTGACATATGTGGTGGACCCCTGCAGTACTCTCTAGCCACATGTCACACAATTTCATAGTATGCTCCATGCTACACAATATGATCCTATGAAAACAGCTACAGCAGGAACAGCATGGGGAAGGGCCACACAGCTGCCCACCAATGCTAAGGTCCCCAAAAGCACAGACGGACTCGGAGGAGGAACCCCCTTAGCCAGCTCCTGTAGGCAGATGGAGGCGTGGCCAGTATGCCCTGACCTTGGCAAATAGGCAAGGCATAGCAAACACACTGACACTGTAGAGACCCAGGGACTGACACCTGTCTCCGACTCGCATACACAGTGAAATGGATGCCACACGCATCACACTACCTGTACCTTACCATGTATAGGCAGTGTACTACGTGCATCCAACATAGGCAGCCCTCAAGCCCCATCCTCACAGCTGCCACAGGCACAGGGTAAGTCAGTCTTCTTAACAATAAATGAATGGATTAGTATGTTCTGGAAGCATATCCATGGTATTGCTGCATGCATGCAAGGGGATGGGGTGGCCTACTGGGATAGCAGCAGACAGCTGACAGCTATGTGAGACACCAGGAAATTTTTGCCCAATACTGGCTTCCCCTTACAATGCAGTAGTACCCAAGGTGACAAATCCCACTGCAGTATACATGGGGAGGGGCAACTAATGGGCTCATAGGTCACAGGCATGGATGTCAGTGTGGGGGTCCTATAATGACCCTCAGACTCACCCAACATGTCAGCTGCAGAAAACCATAAATAAATGTCTGGCAAAACCCACAAATGGCAACAATGATGAAATACCCCCTACAGACTTACACAGTGATAGCACAGCAGGTCTTGCAGTTGCAATAAGACTCTGAAGTGTAAGAAGTCTGAAAATCAAATGTATGCCATTACAATCTGACCTGTGGTCTTTAGTGATATGCCTAATGGAACCAAATTGTAAAGCAAATATCAGCACAGTCTGTGCAAATGTCTACAGTTGACAGGTGTGCCCTCCCCATATCCATATCCCATAGAAATGCAGTAGCATGTATGTTTGTAGGACAATAGCAGCAAAGCACACATTGCCAGGGCTGTCCCAATCAACATGATAACTTGTTGCAGGTCCACAATATGCAGGGGTAATGAGCTATGCATATGAGTGGTTAATACTGTCAGGATGTGGCCAGCACTTAAACCCAGCTGTTGTGTCATAGTGACCTAGGCACAGTGCTGTCTTTGACAGGGCTATGTTCCAAGAACTGCAGTGCCAACTATTCTGCATGTCAGCTACATGTATGGTAGGAGTTGTACACACTGTCCAGATTTCAATATCTGTTAATGCAGGAAAGCTATACAAGTCATGGGCAGGGGGTCACACATATGGAGAGTTCGCAGCTTGGAGTAACCTACACAATGCCTACCATACCTCTCAACTGTACAGACCTATTGCAGAATGTCCAGAAATTTGCATCATAATTGTGGTCTATATAACATGAAATAGTGGTTGTCTGGCAATTCACTGGCAAATCACATAAGAATAAGGTCAGAAAATAATGATAGATTGTAGTGTCAGACTTCATACCCTATAGAAACATGCATGCTAATGCAAAACCTATTACTGAATCACCTTTCTAGGTTTGTAAGGCCAATTCTTAAAAAATGGTCCCTATATTTAGGCCTCTGTCCCCAATTATTTATGGCTTTATCCAGATGTCTGGCTCACAGAAGTTGAGAGGTATGGTGCCTAGCAGGACAGCAGGTACCTGAAGGTCATTGTACTGCCAGTGTATAAAAGGCTGCCACCTTTCTGTGTCAGCACTGACAACATGTCACTGGCCAACAGCTATACCCCTAGAATGGCACAGGTTGTCACAGAAGAAGCACAAGTATGCCTTGCATATCTGTTCTGCTTATCCTAACATTCCATTTTCTTGTCAGCTATTTGCAAAACAAGAAAGGGTTGTGTCAAAACAGCAATGGCAGATATCAAACCCATAAGAGCAAACAAGCAATTACCAAACCAGTTTCCCAACTGTCTATGTTTGGCAGGACATTATTAACACCCTGTCCCCATGTGTGGGCCTTTGTCTGACTGTCATATTTGGGCAGTCCAGATGTCTGTCTGTGATGGTACGACAGCTAAGCCCACATGTAGCCTCCTAATAACATATAGCAACACAAACCATCTAAGGACCACAGCAAATGGAGTGGTGCAATGATGGACAACCTGCTAAATAGGTACAGTCAGAGGTGTGAAGTCAACAGCCCTGTGTGCAATTTAACGGCATGTACTCCACCCACATCAAAATTACAAATACATAACAGTAGCCACTGTGGCCAAAGCCTGTGACTGGACTACAGAAGGACAAAGAGACACACATAAGGGGAAGAGGAACCACTGGCCAGACAAATGGAGAATGTGTCCACCAGAACAGATTTTGCAGTAACATAGGTGTCATGCAGTGTAAGAAGTCAGTAAACATCACCTGCAAATAAACAACACACACCCATGTATATGGAGGTCCACAAGAAAACAAAACCCAAACAATGGACACATCGGAGGCAAAATCACATGAGAACTCCATAAACCTACACACCACAGACCATGTAGACTCCACACACCAGGGTCTTGCAAACACTAACAAACCCCAAACACCTACCCTACACAGATAGGCTAACAGTACTGTCCCTCTACCCTGTTCCATACAGAGTCTGCTGAGGTGACCCCTGTCTGTCATACAAAGCAATTCAGACCCTGCCTTGATGGGACTGTTGCACGTCTGGAACTCAAGACCCACTCCATCAACCTGAAGGCATAGCATCAACCTCAGCTGTGATATGAGTATGGCTTGTTGGTGTGACAGATATGTGTACCACACACTCCCCAATCTGTGGAATACACTCCCTGTCAAGGGCAAGCCAAGTGCCTCAATACCCCTAGTGATGTGCTCCCTGTATAAGTGAATGGATAACACAAAATAAAGCCCTGTGATCCCACCCATGCCCCTGCTGGACAGGGGGTTTGTGTGCTGATATGTTGTAACATGGGCTAGACTCTCATCTGAATGGGTTATAAGGGCTTCAGGGCCAATATCTTACTAATGTCATAGCAACCTATCAACCAATACAGAACTGCAACAGAACAAGCCCAACAGCAAAAACAAAGAAAATACAACTGGCCAGTGAACCCCTCTTGGCTAAAAAGCCTTCAAGGAGTAAAACAGTGCAATAAACCAACATAAATGTTTATAAAAAATACACAATCAATAATTAAATTAAATATTCAAATCAGTAATCTCCAATTGAGTTCCTCGTTTAACCCCTTCGGGTACATAGTATCAAACTTTAAAATACATATAGATTCCTTAAATAAGACTTGATGTTTCACCAACTCTGTTTCAAAACCAGATACATTCATTCTTTCTAAAATAGTGCCCTGTAGAACCTCACTGTAACTATTATGAAATTCATTAAAATGTCTTGCTATAAGACTCTCTTCCCTTTTATTCTTAATATCCCTTATATGTTCCATAAGTCTTACTTTGAATTGTCTCCTAGTTTTCCCAATATAAAGCAAGTTGCATGGACACCTCAGTGCCTAAATAACACCTACAGTGTCACGAGAAAATTTGTCCCAAGTAATAAAAATGATGTCATTAATTTTAGAGAAACTATTCACTACATATTTACAGACCTTACATCTGTCACAAATGTAAGTACCTGTCACTGCTGGTTGAGAGCAAAAATTGGTAACTGGCATGCAAAATTTACTTCTAACTAAAAAAGTCTGAATATTTTTGCCCCTTCTACATGATATCCCAATCAGATTATCTAACCAAGTATAAACATTTTTTGAGAGCAAAAATAGCCCCAATAATATTTAATTAACTGTGTAATCTCTACACTAAACTCACTAAATGTAGTAACAAAATAAATATTGGGCTGGATTCACGAAGGCTTGCACGGAGTCTAAGAGTAGAATAAGACTCCATGCAGCCAACATGTCCACCGAGCGATCCAGGAACAGCAGGTAGGGGCGTGCAACAGAGCTCTCAAAACTAGTCCTACACGGACAGGGCTTGGATATGCAAATTACCTTAATTGCAGGTGAAAGCTATGTAAATGAGGTAAATTTGTGATCCAGGAAACCCAAACCTGTCCGAGTAGGAGTAGTGTTATTTGCAAAAATGTACTCAGTTGACAACTGAGTACAGTTCTGCAAATAGCAAAACGGAGCTGTGACAGCTCCAAAAAAAGGATGCATTTACAGGAGGAAGCATTTAAATGGCCAAAAATACGGCCATTGACAATGTGAAGTGATGCAAAATAAAAATAAAATAACTTTTTTTTTTCATCCCGATCTCCGGGGTTTAAGCATAGTGCAGCGCCGCGCAAACGCGCTGCACCCTAAAAACCAGAAAATCAATAATTAAGATCCACAAATGTGGATTTTATTGCTGATATGAATTTACAATGCAAGTAAATGGCAGGCTGAAGACAACATGGCCACCAAGTAGAGGTTGCTAAGGGGGAAGCTCAGTCTAAGAGATGTAACCAAGCATTAGTAGGCAATCCTATACAAATGAGGGTTAGGATAGTGAATTGTAAGTTTACATAACAAATGAGCACAGTCAGTGGAGTGTAGGACTAGGATAAGGGGGGGTAACAGAGTAGAATATAGGTGACATCACGAGGGGGTATGTATGAAAAAAGTGAAGTTCACTGGAGAAGAGTGGCATGTGTCAGCTGGCATTTACATATCATTGAAAGAGGTGTGTCAACAGGTAGGCTAGGTAAAGTAAAGAAATTGAAGGTGTATGCCGTGGATAACACCAAAGTTTCTTGCTGAGCATGCATGCGCCCGTGTGCACGCCAGTAAACCCAAGTAAGACAGTGTGCATGAGTGTGTGTGTGTGCACGCGTGTAAGCCAGAGTAAGCATATATAAGGCTGTGCAAACAGTTGTAAGAACGTTTGCACCAGTGTGCGTGTGTTTTAACAAGAATAAGCAAGTTTTAGTCTGTATAAGCATGTGTGCGTGCATGTTAGCTACTGTGCACGTGTTTGCGCTTGTTTGCGCAGCGCTCCCCCCTAAGGAAACAGAAAGGTAAAAGGTAAAAGGAAGCCCAGCCCAGCACTTAAAACTCTGCAAACAACAGTCCATTATGTTTCTCTCAAGAGACACTGCAACACTGTGATAAGCTAATAGAAGTGAAAACTGAAAAAGCTTTACTGAGACAAAAAATGTTAGGGGCTGCCATTGTTGTTATAAGGCGACATATGCAACATGCTGAGGGTGGTGATAATGCAAATGCTGCTGTACAAGCCACAGTGAGGAGATGGAGAAGAGTGTACAGGCCCAGGGTAATGTACAAGGGGCTACATGAGCTGGAGATAGTAGAGTGCTATAGAGTGGACAGAGACCTCTTGCAGCAAATTGTTGAGCTGTGCAGGCCATGCCTCACACACATACCCAACAGAGGGGAACCCATCCCAGTGGAAACCAAGACATGTGCTGGCCTAAGAATATTAGCAACAGGTACCTTCCAGAGACCAACTGGTGATATGATGGGGATATCACAAGCATCAGCATCCAGGGTACTGCACCAGTTCCTGGATGCCATGTCAGCACATGTCGGTGATCATGTATATTTCCCCAATTCCCATGAGGTATTGGTCAACAATATGCATCTCTTCCAGAAAATAGCGGAATCCTCTGAGGTAGTGGGTGCAATAGACTGCACGCACATATGCATAAAAGCACCAGCTGGTGAGCAGGGTAAGGTCTACTTCAACCGCAAGGGCTTCCCCTCCATCAACTGGCAGGTCATGTGTGATGCCCAGGGCATAATACTGAATGTGTGTGCTGGCTGCCCTGGAAGCTACCATGATTCCCATATCTGGCATCTGACGCGGCTGTACCAGACATTTGCCAACGGGAACATCCCACATGGTCACCTAGTGGGGGATGCTGGCTATGCATTGGAGCCGTGGCTGATGACACCCATCAGAAATGAACACACACCTGAACAGGAATGCCATAATGGGGCACACGCACAAACACGAAATGTAATTGAGTGTGTGTTTCAGCTGCTCAAGTCATGGTTCCAGTGCTTGGACACATCTGGTGGAACCTTGCAGTACTCACCAACTACATGTACCCAAATTGTCATTGTATGTGCTATGCTACATAATATGATCCTGTGAAAACAGCTGCAGCAGGACCAGCATAGGCCTGGGCCAAACAGCCCCCCACCATTGCCAAGGCCATCACAGGCAGAGTGTGACTCGGAGGAGGAACAACCTGAGCCTGCCCCAGTAGGCAGAAGGAGGCATGCCCAGTATGCTTTGGCCTTGGCAAAGAGGCAACGCATAGCACATACACTGGCTCAGTAGGAACTCTGGAAATGATTGAAACAACGTAAAAGAACAAAAAGCAGTCACCACTGGTAAAAATGTAGTTCACAGCTGAAGAATCACCGAAACCAGGACCCAAAATTCAACAATCTGAAGTTTAATATGATCTCCACAATACACAGGAAGACTTCAATACAAAATTCACAGTCCACAACAACTCTGGAAATGATACCTCTCTCTGACTCGCACATATAGTAAAAGGGATGCCTAAGTTGACACTACCTGCTTTCAAACATATATAGGGAATGTAGTACGTGCATCTGACATAGTCAGCCCTGCAGCACCACCTGAGGCATGATTGCCATGTGTTAAGCAATGTAAAGCAGTGCTAAATAGCATTTACCACCATGTAGTATATGTAAAGAAAATTGCACACACCAACTAGCACAACTGTGGTCAATGTTAAGTAATATTGGCCAACGTCCAGCAATTCTGGTTAATATTGAGTAATGTTGGACAAGCTGGGTCTAAGTAGGGCATAGCTAAACAAAAGCCAACATGCTCATATTTGCTCTACAGGCAATTAAGCAGTCTGGTCTGCTCAGTATGAAAATATAAAGCAGTGATGGGCCTCGAACCCAGAATACTGTGCACTATAGTCATAGTACTGAACCACTAAATCATGACAGTATTGCAGTGGTCAGCCTGTATGAAGAAATGTTGATAAGTCTATGCAAAGTATTCCATGGAAACTCTGCAGGCACAGCATAATCCCTGTCGAGTTATGACACAAAGGTGAGTCCCACAGTAAGAATAGAACCTTACTTTCAACACACACAGTCGGAATGTTAATATTGGACATGTACACATACATCAACAAATGTAGGTGATCTCAGACAGCAACATACTGAAAGGTCACACTGGGCATGCTCACACACTTGAATAAATGAGACAAATGTCAGGCAACAGAACACTGACAGTCTGAACTGGGCATGCTCACACACTTAGGCCATGTCAGAGTACAGCAGTGGGCCACACATATCAGGCAGTTGCATGTGTTAACCCAGGAACCTCTCACTATCCAGCAATCTGCCCTGTGCACACAGTTATATGACAACAGACACATATATAATATAGTGGAACCCTGTCATAATCAAATATGTTCTGCAGATACCTAAGTTGTTCATAGAAAGTGGGAAAGCAAAGATGATAAAACCTGAAAATAGTATCAGCAATAAACATTGTGCATCCTGAACATTATCATAGGTTCAGAGGTTGATACTAGGCTATCTACCCTAGGGCATGTACAAGCCTAGCCAGAGAGTGTGTTTGGCTTTCGCAACCCTGTAAAAGTAGAACACTGTGCCTGTGAATAGTAGGTCACACAAGATAGCCCATTTACATTTAGTGTATTGTGCCTCTGTCTAGCAGGGACCCAGAAGATATCCCATGGGTAAACATACGATCACCCATCCACTTGTCAAGATGTCTCCTGTAGGTGGTCAGTGGTTGGCTCTGTCCATGCGAAACCGGGATTACAATCCGGAGTGAGTGTAGCCTCTGGGATAAGAATCTGTCCCTCCAGCATGTCCTATTAACATCTGTGCTGAGGTATATGTCCCTGGAGTGCGTAGCTCCAAGGGAGTCAGATATCCTGAGGTGGAGCATGTCCATTAATTCTGGGTCGGATATTTCCTTAAACTACAGGCACACAACACATCCGAGTAGGTGGTAAGTGACTGAGTTGAACTGGACTTACTGTATCTGAACTGTGCAGGGCATCCGTGTGAGTCCCTACATCTGCTTGTTGAGGAACATTTGTGGCCTTTACAGTTGCTGCAGGTATCAGGTAAGGTACATCCCAAATGTGGCATTGTAACCAAGCATGGTCGTGATGAGTATAGGGGCACAATGACCTCACTTGATTAACATGTGAAGCCATATGGGATAAGGTGGGCTATATAGAAGTTCTGTCTAACCACTTCGGCAACGTGATTGTCAAAGGCAAGAGTACGAACAAGTCGTGTCCCCAAACCCCTAACAGCTACTACCGTATGTAATGGATTACTACCTATGTGGTAATGTGTGGGAATGTTGTTACTCCCAAAGGGGATGACTATGCAACTAATGGCATTTAGCTGTAGGCCATGGCTCAGGCACAAGTCATCCTATCTCTGTGAGACCCTGTTTGAGTATGCATGTGCCAGCTGGAGAGTTGATTATGGCACCCAGTTTGCAGTCATCTGTGACCTTGTCAGCCATATTCCTCCTGTGTTAGCCTGTACGTCACACAAATATATACTGAACAAGAGAGGTCCCAGGACTGAGCCTTGTGGGATGCCATGTGTAACAGGTGTATAGTCAGACATGGCACCTGCAATACTGAGCATGTGGGTGCTATCCCTGATCCAGGTAGCAATCCATCGTGTGAGATATGTGTTGATATCAACGCAGGTGAGCCTATGCATAATGGCCGAGTAGGGTATTGTGTTGAAGGGTTGTGCAAGGTCCAGGCAGGCTGTGTGGACAACCGTCCCTACACTGATGGACCTGGTAACTGTTTAAAGAATACAAACAGGTCCAAGAGGCAAGATCTGCCCACAACAACGGTGAAATGTGTAGGACCCAGTGTCTGTAGGTTCCTGATGTCTATGTTCATGAGTCCCATTACAATATGCTCCATAGCTGTGCAGAACAGGCTAGTTAGCCTTATAGGCCGATATTGTCTGTGGTCCATTGTGGCAGCAACTCTGTGGAGTGGGACCACTATCGCTGTATGCCATTCTGTGGGTACATATCCTGCGGTAACTCTGATATTGAACAGTGACATAATGTGAGGGTTATGTCTGTCATGAAGCCCGTGTAAGACGCAGGCCAGGACACATCTGGTCCCATTGATGCTGTGTTATCCACTGTGGGGAGGGCAGCACTCACCTGTTTATTTGTGATGTCAGGGAGGTTACACTCTGTTGGGATGGACAGTAGCTCCTTAGGGGGAATGGGGGGACATCTGCACTGAACCTGTTTGCCAGGATGTTGGCAATGTCTGTGGGTTCAGGGTATGTTTAGTCAGTATGCAGTAACTCACAGCATATTAGTGAGTGTCCACCCAGGTACCTGAATTAACTGAACAAGGCCTTGTGAGTGTCCTACGTGTCTGGTGCAATTGTCCGTTAGAAGCGGGCCTGACATAAATACATGAGTGATTGTAGCTGTCTGCTAGTACAGATCACAGATGCCTTCCCTGTCTGGGATTGTGCTCTATCATGTAGTAGCATCCTCCTTTCATTGTATAGCTTATTAATGGCCGGGGTCTATCAGACAGGTCCCCTGCCATAGGAGGAGTGAGTCCAGTTGTTATTTGGGATAGCGCGATCCATGCAATTCACTAGGTCTCCATAGAATGTGTATGTAAAAGATTCAGCAGTCTGAGCCATTCTTACCACTGTCCCAGGGTCTCTGAAGGATACCACCTTGGTTTGGAGAAGTGTGATGTTTGCTTTTGAAAAGTTCACCAAGATTACCGAGGATGGGTGTGGGGACGAGATATGGATGTCCAGTGAGATAAATGTATGTTCTGACCTTACCAATGAGTGGTATATCTCAGGTGTGGAACATAGAGTCCCCATGTTGGTGATGATCATGCCCAATATGTTGTCCCCTCTTGTGGGTGTGGTGACCGGTTGTGCCATAGCATATGAGTTTACAAATAGTAGCAACTGTTGGGCGAGAGTTTTGGGGCCTGAGTACTATCCCCAGTCAATGTGTGGGTATTTGAAGTCACCCAATATAAAGGTGCTTGGAGAGACCTTCATATTGTCCAGTGTTCCCAGGAAAGCCGAGTGTGGTTCCTGAGTTTGGGAGGGTGGTCTGTAGCAGGCAACAAACCAAAAGGCAGATTTGCACAATGTTGGGTGCATATGTATGGTCTGTGATGCTTTGTGCAGTGCTACCAACCCAGAGGTATGTGTATCTGTGATGTATACGTATACTCCCCCTATTTATGTTGGCCATTCTGAGTTTTGTGGTCAGAAAGCATGGTATGAAATATAACCTGGTAGTGCTGGTATGCATTTGGGAGCCTGAACCAGGTGTCTGTTAGTGCACAGATATCGTTATTGTCCATACTGAGGAGATTCCTTAGTGGGCGCAATTTGAGGGTAACACATCTGGTGTTGAGCAGCATTACCCTCAGTGTCATGTACTCTGTAATGTCTATGGAGGTGGAGTTGTCTTTTGAGCCCCACTTAAAAAAGGCAGTATGGTGGTAGCAAGTGCCTTAGCCAGTATTCAAAAGTCCAAGGGTGACAGGTGCAAACTGTCCATAGGGAAGCTACATGGCATGTTGAGCAGGTCACCCCAGGCTGAAAGACACTGTATCCCCTATGAATGACACCAATATGTTAGCCAACTGTTAAATGTGATCAGTTTGTTGATATACTGTGACATCATACTTTGTAAGTGTAAGATGCTAGACAAGGTCAGGGTCATGCTGGCCTGGGCTACATGATCAGAGAGTTCCTCTATGTATCATGTCAATGTGGTCCAGGGAGGAACATCTGAGGTTGTATGCACCAGCATGGACAATAATGGAGTCAGTCCTGTACTTGCTTTGGAGTGACCTGAGTGCATGTGTTATGTTACGGATCCTGGCACCCAAGAGACAGCTCAAAGTGACTATTCCCTTGTTTGGCCTGGTGAGTAGGATGTCAGTGTGTCTGACAATAAGTGTCACCTCTTACAAGTGTATTAGGTGTGTTGTTTAGCCTGAAGGGCAGTGACTGTGTGGCACACTGACATTGTGAACTATGTGATATGTGGGTATTGTAGAGGGGTAGCAGTTGTTTGTGTGTCTGCTTTGGAGGTCTCTGCTGCTAAGGCAGAGTTTATGTAGAGCCTCCGAGTATGTTTATGTGTGATAATGTGGTTTGATTGCTGTCACTATAGGTTTATGTGAGACTGATATGTGGTGTGTGTGGTTACCTTCAACACCTGATAGACTATGCCAGTCATGGGTCGGGAGAGCTCAGCCTCCTGTATGCCAATATTGTTGCATCTCTCACATATATCTGTGTTTGTTGGGAGGAGGAGAAGGTTGTCTGTGTACATGAGGCAGATGTGACATTGTGTCAAAACCACAATATTCACTAACTGGACAGGAGAGTACACACAAAACCGACCCCTGGACATGCCAGGATATTATGATGACATACTCCATAGCCTGATCACAAAGGATCAGTAGGGTGTTAAGTGTGTAAAAGAGTATAACAGTGATTAGTGTTCAGGTTTGGTGGTGTTTTGTAAAGAGTAGCGGAGAAGGAGTCCAGACTGAATCATGACACCTCCTTCAGCTATGTCATAAATAGCAATGTACACTCATATATGTCCTGAGTCAGGGCCAACTGTACCTGACTGACAATGCCGACATCCTGTCAGACAGGCCTATATATACATACCCGCCTCCCACTGATGATAGTCCCTGTCATCATACCAGGAGATATCACATGTAGAATGGCTGAACAGCTGCCCCCAAAGCCAAAAGCATGGCAGCAATTGGATGACATTGTTTCCCAATATGTGTCATGCATGAACTACAGAACAAACAGTCCCTGCATCTGAACAGTCTGTTGAGCCTCACCCTCTCCACAGGATCTGGAACTGTTGAATGGGTTACAGCAACATATGGCACTCCCCACAAGTGTTGGTGCACAACACACCATGGGAAGTATAGTCCAGTAAGCCTATGAAGTCTGATCTGCAAGGCCATGGAGTCCATCATGGTTGAAGTCATAAACAGAGCTATTGGAAGCTGACAAACACACAACCCTACCAACTGTGGTATGTTCATGTGCAGATCATGGTTCCCAAACATGCTAGACTGTTTGCAAGGTAGCCACCCAGGACATACATCACTGAACAGAGCTACACATGTCCCACATAGACTTTGAATAGCCCTTTATCAACATCCCAGACACATGTCATATCCACAAAACCAACAATCTGTGCATAAATATGTGTTGACATATGAAGGAATGTCAATGTGTCCACAGATAGATCACACAAGGTAAGAATTATGGGGTCCTGTTCAAGCTGTTGACACCTGCCGACCCACTTGGCTAATTCCTGGGATTGCATAAAACAAAGTGTACACACATTACCATGTGCAGTCTGATGATGTCAGCATCCTACAAATATAGCAGGAGAAACAAAACCACCCAGTAAAGCATATAGTGAGCCGTATTAATGCATATCTCTCTAGTATCATAACATAGTTAGGTAGAGGTTTGAATTCTGCAAATGCTGGCAGTGTGTATATGTGTGTGATTTCCTTTGAGATGAGTGCCCTTTTTGGAGACTGGGAAAACACATTAAAAGAGGTACATTCCTCTTTGGAAAGTCTGATGATTTCAGCATCCTACAAATATAGCAGGAGAAGAAAAACCACCCAGTAAAGTATATAGCATGATGTGTTCATGCATATCTTTCTAGTATCATAGCATATTTAGGTAGGGGTTTGAATCCTGCAAACGGTGACAGTGTGTTATTTCCTATGAGAGGAGTGCCCTTTTTGGAGACTGGGAAAACACATTAAAAGAGGTACATTCCTCTTTGGAAAGTCTGATGATGTCAGCATTCTACAAATATAGCAGGAGAACAGAAACCAACCAATAAAGCATATAGTGCACCGTGTTAATGCGGATCTTTCTAATATCATAGTTAGGTAGGGGTTTGAATCCTACAAATGCTGACAGTGTGTGTGTGACTTTCTATGAGAAAAGTTCCTATTTTAGAGACTGGGAAAAAACATTAAAAGAGGTACATTCCTCTTTGGAAAGTCTGATGATGACAGCATCCTACAAATATAGCAGGAGAACAGAAGCCACCCAGTAAAGCATATAGCGTGCCGTGTTAATGCATATCTTTCTAGTATTATAACGTAGTTAGGTAGGGACTTGAATCCTACAAACGCTGACAGTGGGTGTGTGGGGGGGTGTGATTTCCTATGAGAGGAGCGCCCTTTTTGGAGACTGGGAAAACACATTAAAAGAGGTACATTCCTCTTTGGAAAGTCTGATGATGACAGCATCCTACAAATATAGCAGGAGAAGCAAAACTACCAACCAAAGCATATAGCGCACTGTGTTAATGCGTATCTTTCTGGTATCATACCATAGTTAGGTAGAGGTTTGAATCCTGCAATTGCTGAGTGTCTGTGTGTGTGTGTGTGTGAGACACAGTTGATCAATGCAGTGTGGGTTTTGCTTTTACTATGGTATGACATATCATGATTAAAACAGTATGTGCATTGCACACATCAGGTATCTGCGTGGCAAATAAATATGTGTACATGTGACCTCAATCAGTACATAGGTGTGAAGCCTGCATACTACATGAATACATTTGTTTCCTTTCACAGATTGTGCCGCTGCTTCTCAGATCGTAGGTCACATATGTATGTATGTGACAAGCCCGGCTACTATAGTGATCTGTGGCCAAGGTCATCTGTGCCACACACACCCATGACAGTTACTATAGAGTACTGTGAGTGAGGGTACATGTCTGGGGTATATGTCAGACATGTTCATACACAACAATGACTGGCAATAATGGACAGCCATTATAGGTGTACAACAGCCCTGTGGATATGCATTCAGGCCCCTAATGTCTTATGTGACACACTGAGGGACTCCACAATACATATGGATATGTGGATACCAAGGGACAGATGATATAACACGTGGCTGTATGTACACATTGGTACCCAACATACATGTTGAGGGCTACCACCTATGTGGTACTGTCGGGAAGTATGTATAGTAAATGTGGCTGACTATGACATAGTTGGCTTACTGCTATACAGCATGTATTGGACAACAGGTATCTGTCTGTATGATACCCTTGTGTAGGATATGCGTCCAATCCAGGGAATGCATTGTAGGCCAATGCATGCATTTCCAGATGTGGCTGGACATATCCCTAGTGTGTTTGCATGTACCTAAGAGGGCTATATGCCAAACAGGTGTGGTCCCAGGAATGGGTGGCAGTCAATACCACTGGTTACTGTTATAGTATAGTACCAGAAGGATCCAGCTGTTACTGAGTTCCTTACAACTGTGTGCCATTTGTCAGAACATCATCTAATGATAGGTTATAGCCATGTTGTTGTGGTTGTGTATACTACCAGACTGCAAATCAT
Organism: Protopterus annectens; assembly: GCF_019279795.1. Classification (NCBI taxonomy): domain Eukaryota; kingdom Metazoa; phylum Chordata; order Ceratodontiformes; family Protopteridae; genus Protopterus; species Protopterus annectens. The sequence continues at coordinate 1,889,304,850 of NC_056739.1, read as the reverse complement.
TGACAGATATTAACAGCATCACCCACAGCATAGTGTCAACCCATGTCATACACACATGTGTATCCATGTTAGTCCACAGCATAGTGTCAACCCATGTCATACACACATGTGTACCCATGTTAGTACATATCTGTAGTAGAATGCATACTGACCATCGAAAGAAACTATGAGATGTTAATGTGTACAACAGGGTATGTCACACGTCCCATGTGTCCTCTATGCACGTACATGCAGACAGTGCGCACCCACCATGTTCACAGATGTACACCTGCTAATCTATAATGCAGACATCACACATGTACTGTCCACTCACTAACACATGCTGGCAACACTGTACACTTCAGCCAAGTGGCAAATGGGTGGACAATACATACTCAGACCTAACACTAGTGTAAACAATGCTACATTGACAATCAGAGCTGTGATGCATAATGCCTGCTCAGATATACCTACAAGGATATCATTACACTTTCCTATTGACAACTTGCTAATATTGCTACACTGCTGTAATGTCATCCTGTGCATCAGAATCATGTTAGCCTGTTCCTGCATCAATGTTACAGATGACAGGAGGTGGCACAGGTGTCATCATATGCACAGGGTGTGTTGTTGGTTTGCCAGAGCCTGACATTGACCCATCCAATCGACATGTCTGTGTGTGTGTGTGTGTGTGTGTGTGTGTGTGTGTGTGTGTGTGTGAGGGACAACAGTACAGCATGGGCCAATGTTGATGTAATTGTGTGTGTGTATGTGTGAGCCCTAGTTGTTTGGTTAAAGTGTGTGTGTCTGCATGCACACAGCTCCACCATGTGGCTGCCATATATGGGAGGTTGTGGGACAGCCACAGACTGTACCTGCTAGGCTGTACAGATCACTGTCTCTGGCCATGGATACAGTACCTGTGCCTGGCAGGGGTGCTACGGGCAGTATCGGGTACCAACCCTGACTGGGTACTGTCATCAGAGGCAGAGGTATGATGACTGGACCCATGTCCCTGCTGGGACTGGCCAGAGCCACATGCATGTGGTCTACTAGGATGGTCAATGGACAGGCCAGCCCCAGCATTGCTGGGGCTGGTACTGCCACTACGCGAGCGGCTGTGACCTGTGTGCCATACGCAATGACTGCCAGCTGTTGCTGGCATGCATCCGCATCGACGTCTCAACTGTCCCGCATGGTCCTGGCTCATGGAAAACACATTGTGGAGGGCATCTAATGTCTCCCCCCAATGTCTATCAATGACCACGGTGTAATTATGGATGGCACCGGCAAGGTCACGGATGCTGTCATTGATAGCAGTGTAATGGGCCCTCTGCACCCTTAGTCCCTGTCTGGTGTACTGTTCCATACGTGCCTGTGCCTGCATTACAGCCCAGAACATACTGGAGGTTGTAATACCTCTGGGGGCACGTCTGCCAGGGGCAATATGACCAGTGGTGCTCCCCTGATAACCCCTGGACATCCACCTATGTGGTACCATTCCAGGAATCTGGCTATGGCTGCTGTGAGGGGATGCAAGTGCCATGGGTACCACACTCTCCTGGTCAATGCCAACTGTATGCTGTCCCTCGGCTAAGGCCATTGGTGATGTGGGATGTATTGGCAGAATGAGTGTGCGCATAGATGGGGTTGAAGGCTGTGTACTGTCGATTGGCGGACGAACGACAGACCCTGTTAAACCTTCCTGTGCCAGAATACATGTCTCATCATCTCCACTATTAGTGGCAGTGACTTCAGGTTCCCTGCTGCTTTCAGCCACCCCAAACTCAGCACCTGTGAGAGGAAGACAGGAAACACACTTTACAATCTGTACATGATGTTAGCACACATGCACACATGCACACATGAACACATGAACACACATGCACAAATGCACACATGCACACATGAACACATGCACACTTGAATACATGAACACATGCACACAAATACACTCCTCACTACAGCACATACACACACACACACACACACACACACACACACACACACACACACACACACACACACACACACAAGCAATCCAACACATACTCAATAGTGGGTGAAGGTGGGTGACAGTATCACAAGGCAAACAGTCACCTCACATGTGTCAGCATGCAGAATATGTGTTACTCAAGACCATGCAGTGCAAGTGTAGATGGCCCTATTTAATGACATTATACATGTCGTTGATGCATGTGTGTAGTTGTTCATTGATTGGCTACACCCTAGAACATAATGTGTACATGGACACAACATTGCTGTGCATGTATTATCAGCTCTGCAATGTCCTGTGCACCATCACTCACAGGTATACTTACCATGGCTGCATGTGTTAGCTGTGTGACACATAGATTACCATGTGAGATTACAGTGTCTGTGTCCATAGCAGATAATAGTGGGCACAGGTGTAGCACATGCATGCTATGTACACACATGGGATGAGTGGTGCATATAGATGTGAAGGAATCCCAATGCTCAACATGGACATTGTACAGTGGTTATAGTGAGTGTGTGACATATTGCAGATATGTCAGTGCCAGCCATGACATGGCATGCTACATGACTGCAACATTAAACATCACACATACCCAATCTGTGCCATGCGACCTATACACCCAATACCATTCCAAGTCATATATGTGACACTTTGTACAGATGGCGACTGCTGTGCATATTGTGTATACTGGCATATATAAGCACATACACAACATGCTATGCATATTGTGTATAGGTGCATATGTTTGCACACACACAACATCGAGGTGCAAAGCAATGACTGCTATGTGTAGTACTGTGGTCACTGTAACTGGATGGGTTGTAGTACCATGTGCCATCATCATCATGCATCTTGTGGTCACTCACGGCTACTAATGTGTGATAGACCACCACCTAGCATGCTGTACCTGAACTGCAGTGCCGTGGCTACTTTCACAAATACACAACCACTTTGTACATGGGTGTGTGAGGGAGCATTGCTTAACATGACTGTGTTATGTGTTGAAGAGTGTTGCACAGCCCCATGATAGGCCTCTACTCCTGAGGTACATCATGTGTGTGTGGATGACGTGGGATACTGAAGTGTGACCTTACAGCGGGTGTGTTGTAATGCCATATGTAGCATGTTTTTGCATACTGCGTATGATAAATGTGTTATGTTGTGTACAGCTGTAGCAAATATGCCTATCCAATGTGCAGTACGGTGTTGCCACAACTGTGTCTGATACTCTGTGTATTGCATGTCATTGAGGCAGCTATTGACATTACTGGGCTGTGCAACGTCTTACAGCAAACATGCATGGCATGCATTATGTGTAGGTGTTTTACGTGTACACGGCCTACACCTCACCTATGACATGCACATTTCATTACCAACATTGCAGTTATACCACACTCACCAGCATGGATCGTCTTCCCTGCTGTCACACCAGAGGGACCTACAAGAATATGAGAGAGTTTGTCAGTGGCCACAACTGTGGCATTGCTACAGTGGGTATGCTAAACTACAGTAGAACAACAGTCAACAGTCACAGGTGTAGAGAAAATATTCCAAATATCAGTATTGCACAACACTAGGCAGCACAACTGCTAAACACACAGTACACATCTCACGTAGACATAATCTAACAATACAGATAACTGTAGTCTACATATAGGGCATGTTACCTGCTCACTCCATGTGAACATGCTGGGTGGCTCCGGCCTCCATGACAACACTTGTCAGAGGTTGTTGCTGCTGTTGTCCAGGAGTCACCATGCTTAGAAGCAGCTCCTCCACTCTGGTGAGGGGGGGATGAATAGCCACCCCACCACCTGTGGCAAGCTGTTGTCTTTGGATATCAGATGCATGCTGCAGGACATGTCTAATTAAATCACTGCAGTGATGGCATACCTGCTCATATGTCTGGTTATGCATGCCTATGTCATTTACCCGACGAACAAGATCCTGCCACAATGCAGTCTGCTCTTGCTGGGGCTGACTGCTTCGGGAAAACAGCATTGTGTACTGCTGCACCAGGCTTTACAAAATCTCATCTTCCTCTGCTGCTGTGTACGACGGGTTGCATTGGTGGGCCATCTGGCTGAAAAAGATATGAACAATATGTGTGAGCGAGTCCTGTGGCACACTTTACACCTTTAACCACAGATATCACTTTACTGACATATATACCATCCATTTGTCTGTCAGAGGTTACACACGTTCAATACCACTTATTGGTTCTCAGGCCACAACTGACTAACAGTGCCTGATCTATATATCACACCATTATACAACAGTACCTGGCACACTGTTTGTGACACAATGCACAACCTAAACACGGAGGTATATATCACGCCAATGCACAAACAGAGATGTCATCCATTGCAATGAATGTAACGTACAGTTACAGTAGTAACAGCCAACCACCCTAGTCACTGATGCCATAGCCCTGCCTAACATATGTGTACAGTTGTTACTATAGGTGGCATACTGCTGTAACAGAGTATATATGTTGCTGGATACACACGTATACCCTGTAACACAGATATGATTGCAGCCATGGTACAGGCATAATTACACACACATCAGACAAACATACAACACACCACTGTATGCTAACACAGATGAGCATTACCTGTGTACCATACAGTACTGTGTGCCACTACTTACAAACCCTTATGCCTGAGTTTTGTCTTCTGTGCAGACTACAGGAAACACACAAGACAGTGTATCCAAACAATGTGAACACACACCATACTGTGCTATTTAGGCCTACAGCTTCAGGTAGTACTACAGTTCATATGGGAGTTGGATTCACCAGCAGTACCAGTCACTAAGCATACATGTATTTGTTTAGCCTACAATGAGACACCACGGTCATCAACAAGGAACTATGTCACATCATATGCCATACTACTAGGTCTGCCTAACAGTACAATACACATCTTTTGCTGGCGTCACAGCTAGGATAGAAATTACCATGTCAGATACAACTTCACACTAACCTATCACAACTTTACAGACCTTGCACATATTCAGTGTTATACTTATTCAACCTCACATAGCAGGTATTGCATTGAGTACATGTGTGAGTGCATAGTGTCATAGGTAGATAATATGCTATTGGCCCTAGGGCCTACAACAGCCTAGCCATATGCTACCCTGGCCTTTGACACACATGTACTTTGATTTCAATTGCCCCTGTCAACCAGAACCACAGAGGGGGTTCCTGGGGTGTATTACCAATCTCCCAAACAATCATCAGGGGTATTTATGACAACTGCTAACGAGGAGCCTTGTTTGCTGTTGCTAGGTGGTCTATTCCAGTGTATGGCATATCTCTGAGATAGGAACCTATCCCTCCAGTATGTGCTGTTTAGTAAGCTGATGAGGTTTAGGGCCCTAGAGCGTGTATCCTGAAAGGATTGTGATATGTTGCCATGGTGGTTGTCACCCAGCTATGGGTGTGACTTACCTCTGTATCTCCGGCAGAGGTCACCTCTGTGGGGCCGGTATGCAATACAGTCTAGATGTGGTTTTGTGAGTCAGTCTGCATAGGGCATCTGTTTGCGGCCAGTATTACCCTTTGTGAGGTATGCCAGTAGCCTTTCCACCTGCTGTAGTTGTCATGTGATGTACATACCACACAGGGCATTGTGATGAGTAGAGGGGAACACTGACCTATATTTCCCTAGATGACACACCTGTTGTCATGACATATACCACACAGACAGATTACAGGTCTAGTGTGGCACTGTCTTTATCAAAGAGGTGGCTACTGTCCACCTGTGTCCCATGTTCGCTTATCACACCAACGGTGTTGGGTAGATATCTACCTATGTGGTAGTTAATGGGTACAGTGTTTTGGAAAGGAGGAATGGCACTGCAGTATCAACACTTGTCTAAAGTCCATGCCTTGGTCACCACACACCTGTTGCAGTACATATGGCCCCATGTCTCTCTCTCTCTCTCTATATATATATATATATATATATATATATATATATATATCTATACACATATATATATATATATATATATATATATATATATATATATATATATATATATATATATATATATATATATATATATACATATCTATACACATGCATGTACAGATCCATTGCTGTACACATAGATGTACATATAGGCACATGTACAGCCCACCTTTCATGGTGGGGATATCACTTATGGGACAGTTGTGGGATGTACAGTTATGTGATTATATTGCACAGTGTTGTGCAGAATGCATATGGGTGTCCTCGGCCCATGTAGCTTTAGCAGGCCTCACTGGCTGTAACACAGCAGATCTAACAAATCAGTCCCACAGCGTTTAACCAGCATATGACATATATCAGCACTGCATGCTGTTTTCTATGCCACACACTATGACCTACATAGATATATGCACATAACAACCTTCAACGACAGATATCTGTCCACTCTTCACTAACAGTTGCAGTATGTCCCTTGCCCTATGCACATGTGCAGATACAGATAGATACATACTGCTGCCACACTTGGATGATTTACAGTGTGTAGAGTACTCTTCAGGAACATCTACTACATGCCAACACATACATATGAGTTACAAACCTTACCTTTGTATTTCCCTGCTCCGTCTGTTACAGTTCTGTAGGGGGTTTTTTGGTTGTTTTCTCCCTCTGTTTCTGTTTCTGTCTCTTTTTCTCTCTCTGTTGTCTGTGTCTCTGTCTGTGTCTCTCTCTCACTCTTGCTCTCTATCTCCCTGTACCTGCAATGATATTATTGCATGTGTGGACAGCAGGTACAGCCTGCTTTTCTAGGTATCTGCACTTGTGCATGTGACAGCCTCTGCACCAATTGCTGCCCACCATTCAGTAACTGCATGCAGCCTGCTGTGTGGTGATTGCATTACTCACTGTGATTGCAGCCCACTGCTATAAAATGCTAGATTAGGTAGGCATAGCCCTTTCAGCTTTCCAAGGTGGGGTCCATGCTTGTTTGCTCTGGACACCGTTGTGTCAGTCAGAAGTTTGGTATATGTCTCTTATCTGAAGCTAGGGTTGTAGCCAGTGATATGCATGTTGTACTCAAACTTGAATGTTGCTGCTTCCAGTACACACGTCTCAGTGTAGACATGTACTCACCCCTCTAAATGTTAACACAGGATACATGGGAGTATGTACTTTCTTTCTGAATTAGACATTTAACTGCATACAAATGTGTTTATTGCACTGTATTCCTGTGGCACATGCAGTGTTTGTGAACTGCTATACTGTAATTATTACATTACTCACTTCTAAACAGTTTGTGGTTTTTTGTGTTGACATTAGCACAGGCTGCTCAACACAACTGGACATATTTCAGTACTGAGTATGCCTACCTACACCCTGGTTTCGCCTGAATACAGAGGTGTGTTGTACCTTTGGGTAGGGGTGCAGAACTGCAAAGAGCATTTTTTTATTATCATGTGAGGTTTATCTTGCTGAACATACAGGGTTGTTGTGTACCTGTTAGTCTATCAAGGCAATCAGTCTGTCTGTGTAGCTCCCACCTGTGGACATATCCAGATGGTAGTTAGAGGTTAGCCTATTATACTTTGTCTGTGCACCACACCAGTCTTTTCAGCACTGGCACATTGGCATTGTCACAGTTGGTTGCTAGCAGTACATGGCTACATCCTGTGATATTTGCAGAGTGTGTAACAGCAGTAATGCTGATATGCCTGTGTGTTTCTGCCTCTGCCAGGCCTCAGATACTCTCAGGTGTATAATTGAATGGCCTCAGTGAAAGGTACATATATGTGAGATACACCTGCATTACAGACGTATTGCAGTTGAGACTTTCTTGGGAATCAGAGCATATGTATACCTACACCTTTTCTGATGTGCAAGCAGTGTCTACTCTCACCTATTGACATTATTCATTACGTGTGATTCCACACTTGTCTGCCTAAAGTTAGTACTTTCCAGAGTGATTCAGTGGGGCACAGCTAACATTTGTTTACAAATCAGGGGCATCCCTGTAAAGCAGTCACAGTTGGGGTGTCTGGCCTCTGCCCTATTCAACTTTGCCAGTATTTATCCTGGTATGATACTGTGTGGTGTTTTCAAGGTGCTACTGTAACGTTATTCCCTGCTAGGATGGCTGGTTCTCCTTTCACAGTCATGTCATGCAATTCCACAACAACTGCTGGTAAAGACCCACAGAACAGGATTTGTGTTATACCATTCCTAATTTCCATTTACATTCCCTCATTGCAATGCATGATATATTTATTTCAGCACCAAATTATTTGTGCATCTGCTGTGGCTTAGTGGTAATTCATGCAGTCTGTTGTGTCAATGGCTGGGGTTAGAGACTGGCAGAGGTCTTTTCTTTTGCTGCTGAGCAGAACAAGGGCCCTTTCATAGAGTGACTAAGGCACTTTTAAGCAGTTGTAAATGGGTTTGCGTGACACTTAGCTAAGTGCACACATGCGCACACTCACTTAAACCCGCTTACTACTGATTAAAAGTGCTTACTCCCGCTAACCCCCATGCTAATTTCTTTTAAAGAAAAGAAAATGGGGAGATAGGAAAGTGGTGAAAAAGAGGGCACAAAGAGGGACAAACAGTAGGGAAAACAGCAGGGGATGTGCAGGACGGGCAAAGGGAAGGTGTATAGCTGCCCATTTCTTTACCAGCAACAGCTGTGCATATGCAATAAATTTGGAGTGAAATTTGAAACCATCCACCCCTGGGAGAGTGGTGAGGACAACAAAGTATGTTGTACTGACAATTAAAATTATCAGTTTACATGTCCAATGGACATGTGTGTGAAATGGGCAGCTATGTATGGGGCATAATTTTTTGTGGGTACAGATTGCCCTTTTTTTTTTTTCAGGTGAGAGTGGAAAGTGAGGTAGAGGAAGTAGGTATGTTCAGGGAGGTAGGTTGGGGAGGTAAACAGACAAGATGCATACAGGGGTGGTGTATGACACATGGGGTGGGTGAACACAATTGATGAGGTCGGATGTTTGGAAATCGCAAGCCCATGAGCCCACAGATGGTAACAGTGGAACTGAGATCCCCACCCATGGGCAGTCACCACTGCACCTTCACAGCCCTGACGGTGGCTGAGCTGGGGGCTGTATAGGACGGGCGGGCTCACCCGTGAGATGCGCCACTGTCACCTCGAGCTGGCGTAGGGGATCAGCGACTGAACGCTGGATCTCCCTACATACCACAGCCCGGACCCTTCAAAGGGTGACAGGTGGCCCTTCTCCGTGCACGCTTGCACGGGGGGAATGAGCCCCATCCCCTGCAGCACTTCCACCCAAAGGTGGCACAGGACTAATGGAGGAGGGGAGCCCGGGCTGGGCACTGGACCTGCTGGTGCCAGGTGTACTCGCCAGCTGAGGAGGGACAGGTGGGTCCGCTAGGACCGGCCTTCCCATACGTTCTGTGATTAGGTGTGTTTAATTACAACATAAACAACAGCATTCCAGATTAGTTGTACAGCATGCAGTAATATTCCCATTAATCCAACACACCAAGGTTCCAACAGTTGAACAGCAAGCATAACACATGCATATATTGAACGACAGTGGATATTCTAACAGCATGCAGAGATATTTGGTAGCAACAGGCCACCATGATTGTGGTGTTTGAACAGGGCACATGCATCAACGTGAATGCAAATATTTATAGAACAATAGGACATATGTCTCAACAGATATTTAAGATTACACATACCCACTGAGTTGTGGAATTGCATGGTTTATGCACAGTAGGGTGTAGAAAAAAACCTCGATTAACATCTTATAATTACTTTTAGTCTACACTACATTCCTAGTGACTGCAAGTGTATATCCCCTACATGTATTATTACACTTGCCACCATGCATTAGGTTGTGTAATGGGTTTGGCTAGTACAATATATGCCTGACCTATATCTGACATACTAACTGTCCAAGATGCAGATGTTACTGCTCCATATTCCTTGATTGCATTTATATTTCTTTATCTACATATCTGGATGTTTTCACATGCCATTTTCACTTCAATTTGTACAGAATCCTGCATTTCTTGACATACACTCACATTTCTGGGGAACAAATTAACATGCTACTCATGTGCCAGATTTACTTATGCATGCCAGCCAGTAACTGACTGTTGAGGACTGTATATATGCTTCACAGCTACTAGCACTTCCATCAGCCACTTTATATGGGACTGCACAACTCTGGGTTGCCAGCACTTTTTAAAACAGTACTATTTGTATAATGCAAGGGTACAACAACATTTCAAACTAAGTGACACAGACACACTCCGGGTTTTAGACCTTTATTAATGACATTACACACTTTCCCACAGGCTCACTCCTTTATTTGTTATAACGGTGCATATGGAAGACATATTCAAGACATATTATACCTTTATTAATAGGTTAGAACACTCTTTTTCAGGCTCACTCACTTATTTTATATGACAGTACCTGCAGAGATATTATTCCAGACATATGTTACCTTTCTTAATGGGTTACTACACTCTTTTACTGGATCTCTGACTTTTTTATCTGACAGTACATGCAGAGGACTTATTCAGGCCATTTTATGCCTGTATTATTGGACTACAGCACTTTATTTCATGCTCTCTCCCCTATTTTATATAACAATACATGCAGAATAATCACTAACCTGCCTGATTGCACAGCCTTAGCAGCCTATCTGCATAGGCTTGCTGATTCGAAGCACGGTCACCTGCAGCTGTAAAGTAAATAAAGGGATATTGAGACATACCTATCTGTTATACAGAATCAATTATCAATTCTTACATACTGCATTCCATGGCTACCTACTCAGCTGTGGGGCATCCTGCATCTCACGGGCCTCCTGTATCCATTGGTTCAGGTGGTCCTGCTTCCGTCTCTTCAGGTCTGCATGGTGGTGACGGACCTGCTCACCAGTCCGAGGAATGCCTGTGACACTGGTGAGGTCATGAACTAACCAGTTCCAAGCCTCTGCCTTGTACTCCATCCCTTGGAACTGGCCCTGCAGGAGTCTTGATTTATGATGGTGGACAAGGAGCCAAACCATTTATTTTGACTCCTCGATGCCCCAACGTTGCGCTCGGAAGCATGTACCCTCTCCAGCACCAGCCATTCTAACTGCAGATGTGAGCTACAATCAGTTATGGCGAGTATTCCCGCCTATGGGGCTTAAATATGCCGCATTTCCCACACTTTTTTGTGATTGGCCATTTTTGAGAATTCTCGGCTGACTACAGACCTGCTTAGTAATGGCTAATCTACCATTATTAAGTATATGTATGTTAACAGTGGCTGTTTCTCCTAAGTTGTCATGGCTTAGTGGTTCTGTACTTTGATTATGATGCACAGAGTCCTGGGTTCAAACCTTGTCATTCATTTTATTTGCATACTGTCCAGATAGGCTAGGGGGTGTGGCTGCGTTTAAGCAACTTTGCTCTACGTTGCTCCATGGTGCCCTACGGTGCCCTGGTTGGTGCAGCATGCATGTCCGCGCAAACACATTGTGCTGGTTAAAGCGCTGTTTCTCTATGGGCACCTCTATTGCACTGGGTAAAGCGCTCTTACACTTTGGGCAATAATATTGTGCTGGGTAAAGTGCTATTAAACTATGGGCAACTCTATTGCACTGGGTAAAGCACTGCTTAACTGCAAGCAATTATATATCAGGATCCTTTAAAAATATATATTTTGTTCACTGATACATTGGCCATTTCACTTCTTTTTACTAATATTTTAATCATATTTGTAAGGTATTATTCCATATACTGATTTAAAACATAAATAAGAAGGGGAGTTGTGGGACTTGAACCGTGAATGCCTCTTCTTTGTGCGAACGCTCTACCATTACGCTTTTGCTATTTGGTGGGATTTGCATAAACATTCTTTCTTATGCTCTTCCATGTCGAAATTGCTAACTACATAGGTTCATAGGTTCATAGGTTGATACTAGGCTATCTGCCCTAGGGCATTTATAAGCCTAGCCAGAGTATGTTTGGCTTTCACCACCCTTTTAGATTAGTTGACTGTGCCTTTGTATAGTAGGTCACAGAAGGTAGCCCTTTTAAGGTTTGTTTACTGTACCTCTATCAAGCAGTGACACAGTAGAGATCCCAGGGGTAAACTTACGATCTCCCATCCATTCGTCAAGATTTCTCTTGAAGAGGGTCAGTGAGGGGCTCTGCCTGACATGGATTGGGATTTTGTTCCAGAGTGAGGGGAGCCTCTGGGATATGAATCTGTCCCTCCAGCATGTCCTATTTATTTCTGTGCTAAGGTTCAGGTCCCTGGAGTGTGTAGCTCTAAGGGATTTAGATTTCCTGAGGTGAAGCATGTCCATTAATTCTGGGTTGGACATGGCTTTTTACATCAGACACAGATCGCCTCTGAGTAGGCGGTGGTATGCAACTGAGTAGAGCTAGAGTTTCTTTAGCTTAACTACATAGGGCATCTGTTTGAGCCCATTGATCCTCTTGGTGAGATACTTTTGGGGTCTTTCCAGTTGCTGAAGGTGTCGGGTAAGGTACATCCCAAATGGGGCATTGTACTCAATTATGGGCCTGGTAAGTGATGAGTAGAGGGGCACAATGACCTCTCTTGATCTAGATGTGAACCTTTTCATGATAAGGTGGGCTATATAAAAGGTCTTTCTAACCACTTTGGCAACGTGATTGTCAAAGGAGAGATTGCTATCTACTTGGGTCCCCAAGTCCCTAATTACTTCTTCCGTACTTAATGGATTACCACCTATGTGGTAATTTGTGGGCACTTTGTTTTTTCCAAAGGGGACGACTATGCACTTTTTGGCATTTAGCTTTAGGCCATGGCTCTGGCACCAGTTATCCATCTCTGTGAGACCCTTTTGGAGGATGCTTGTGTCAGTCAGAGAGTTGATTATAGCACCCAGTTTGCAGTCATCTGCAAACTTGGTCAGCCATAGTCCACCCATGTTAGCCTGTACCTCGGAGAAATATATACCGAACAAGAGTGGTCCCAGGACTGAGCCTTATGGGACACCATTTGTAACTGGTTTAGAGTCTGACATGGCACCTGCCATGTGAGTTTGATCCCTGAGCCAATTTGCAACCCATCTTGTGACATAGGGGTTGATATTTAAGCTGGTGAGCTTATTTATGATGCCCGAGTGGAGTATTGTGTCAAAGGCCTTTGCGAGGTCCAGGTAGGCTGTGTGCACTACCTTCCCTTCATCTATGGCTTTGGTAACTGTTTCAAAGAAGTTGACCAGGTTCAAGAGGCAAGATCTGTCCTTAATGAAGCCGAATTAGGTAGGATCCAGTGTCTGGAGGTTCCCAATGTCTTTGTTTATGATTTCCATGATGATACATTCCATAGCTTTGCAGACCAGTAGTCAGGCTTATAGGGCAATAGTTTCTGGGGTCTGTTGTGGCACCATCTTTGTGGAGTGGGACCACTGTTGCTGTACACCATTCCTTGGGAACATATCCTGTAGTAAGGCTGAGATTGAACAGTGACTTTATATGAGGGTTTACTTCTTCTGGGAGCTCGTGTAAAACACAGCCCTGGACACCGTCTGGTCCCACTGATGCTGTGTTTTTAGCTTTGGAGAGGGCAGCTCTCACCTGTGCATCTGTCATCTCAGGAAGGCTACACTCTGTTGGGATAGACATTTGCATTTGCTTTTGGGGGGGAAGGAGGGGAGAAGTTTGCACTGAACCTTTCTGCCAGGATGTTGGCAATGTCTGTGGGTTCAGTGAATTTTTTGTCATTTTGCACTAACTCAGAGCATATCTGGGAGTTGCCTCCCAGGTTTCTGACATAACTAAAGAAGGCCTTGTGATTATCTTTAGTGTCTTGCGCAATTTGTCTTTCAAAGCTGGCCTTAGAAGATTTTATGAGGGATCGTAGTTTCTTGCTAGTACTGCTCAGTGACGCCTACCCTTTTTGGGATTTTGCTCTGTCCTGTAGTAGCTTTCTCCTTCTGTTGTATAGCTTATTTATGGCTGGGGTCCACCAGACAGGTCTCCTGCCTTTGGAGGAATGAGTCTTGGTTTTATTTGGGATAGCATACTCCATGCATTCCTGTATGTGTCCATAGAATGCTTTTGTAAAAGATTCTGCATTTTGGGCTGTACTGTCCACTGGCCCGGGGGCTTTGAAGGATTCCACCTCAGTTTTGAGAAGTATGAAGTTTGCTTTTGAGAAGTTCTTCACCATGGTTTCCTTGGCTGGGGGTGGGGATGGAATATGGATGTCCAGTGAGATTTGTTTATGGTCTGATCTTACCAATGAGGGATATACCTCTGGTGTGGAACATAGAGACCCCATGTTGGTGACGACCAGATCCAGTATGTTTTCCCCTCTTGTGGGAGTGGTGACCAATTGTTCCATAGCATTTGAGTTTATAAATTCTAGGAACTGTTGGGCTAGGGTGTTTGGGCTTGAGTAGTTTTCCCAATCAATGTTTGGGTAGTTGAAGTCACCCAATATAATAGTGTTTGGAGAGACCTTCATATTCTCCAGTGTTCTCAGGAAAGTCGAGTGAGGTTCCTGTGTTTGAGAGGGTGGTCTGTAGCAGGCTACAAACTGAAAGACAGTTTTGCTGACTGTTAGTTGCACATGGATGGTCTCCGAAGCTTCGTGCAGTGCCACTAGCCTGGAGGTGTGGGTATCTTTGATAAATATGGATACTCCTTCTCCTTTTGTAGTTCGGTCTGAGTTTTGGGTCCGGAAAGCATGGTATGAAGTATAGCCTGGTAGTGCTGGGGTCCTCTCGGGAGCCTTGTACCAGGTTTCTGTTACTGCACAGATATCAATATTCTCCATACTGAGGAGAGTCTTGAGTGCATGCACCTTGAGGTTTAGACTTCTGGCATTGAGCAGCATTACCCTTAGTTTTTTTTTCTTTGAGTTGTCTATGTGGGTGGGTTTGTCTTTTGAGCCTTGCCTAAAAAAGGCACTATGGGGGAAGCAAGAGCCTTAGCCAGTATTCAAAAACCCAGGGGTGACAGGTGCAAGCCGTCCCTATTGAAGCAACGTGGCTTGTTGAGCATGTCATCCCAGGCTGACAGACACTAGATCCCCTTTGAATGACACCAATACTTTAGCCAGTTGTTAAAATTGATCATTTTGTCTTTATACTGTGGCATCATTCTTGGTGAGGGTAAGATGCTACTCAAGGTCAGGGTCATACTGGCCTGGGCTACATGATCAAAGAGCTCCTGTACGTCTTTTTTCATGTAGTCCAAGGAGGTACGTCTCAGGTCATTCACACCAGCACGGACAATGACGGAGTCATACTTGTACTTGCATTGGAGTGACCCAAGTGCTTGTGTTATGTGGTGGATCCTGGCACCCGACAGGCAGCTTACAGTGACCTTCTCCTTGTTCAGCCTGGTGAGTGGGACAACAGTGTGTCTGACAATAGAGTCACCTATTACAAGTGTATTTGGTGTGTTGTTTAACCTTAAGGGCTATGACTGTGTGGCACACTGACTTTGTGAGCTATGTGCTACGTGGATATTGTTTCGTGGTAGGTGTTGCTTGGAAGTCTGCTTTGGAGGTCTCTGCTGCTTAGGCAGATTTTTATTTAGAGCCTCTGAGTATGTTTTTGTGTGTTTATGTATTTGGTTTGCTGATGCGATAGGTCTATGTGAGACTGGATTTGTGGTGTGTGTGGTTACCTTCTCCTCCTGACAGGCTGTGCCAGTACTGGGTTGAGAGAGCCTAGCCTCCAGTTTGGCTATATAGTTGCATCTCTCACATATATTTGAGCTTGTTGGGAGGAGGAGAGGATGGTCTGTATACATAAGGCAGTTGTAACATTGCCTCAAGATTCCCAGATTCACCAGCTGGACTGGAGAGTAAACCCGACACAGACCTTTGGACATGCCTGAATAATATAGGTAACTACTTATTGACTTATCAGAAAGAACCAATAGGGTGCAAGTGCATTGAAGGAGCAAGTGCTTTAGTTTGTGTTCACCTATGAGATTACTTATACAAGCAAGTGCAGGGCTTTAGAAAGAGAATAGAGTGTTTAATTTGAGATTTAGAGCAGTTCTAAGGGAAAAAGTGAAGAGTAGACTTTGTGGAGCCGGGAATAGTTTAAGCTTGTTTAAGCAGCGCTGCCTGATGCTGTTCTGTGCGCAAGCCCACGCTAAAAGAGGGTTACAGCTAAGCGATGGGCACGCCCGTGCACACACACACAAATACGGGCAGCTATTTCGGGAATTTTAAAAAAATAAAATTAATGTTTTACTTTTTATAACTGTGATGGGGGTTTACAATGTCAGGGAGTGTGGTGTTGGGTGCAAGGACATTTGAGCAGACTCACTCTTGTGTAATTTCATTTTACTTTTCCAAACCTTGCAGGGGCGTGGACATTTAGACTGCTCGGCAGTTGGACATGCCCCCTGCTTTCCTACCCGGTCCGTGTAAGACTTACGGTTGAGTCAGCATGCCCTCATGAATATTCATGGCATGCTGACGTCATACCGTTCAACTGCAGCCTCCGAGTAAGACTTATTAAGTCTTACACGGATGATTCGTGAATCCGGGGGATCGTCTTTTTGGGCTATATCAGTACTATATAAGGGTATTCTATGTCTTTTATTCCTTTCAAATTTAACACTTTTATTAAGGAATTTTTTCCAACAGTTATCCAATAAATCTTTGGCATATCCTCTCTTTCTAAACATATCCACCATTATTTTTAGATCATGTTTAAAATCAACTAGATTATTACATAATCTAGAAGTGCGAAGCATCTCACCATAAGGTAATGCCTCTAGAGTATGTGTTGGGTGACAACTATCCCCATGCATAAACTGTGTTCCAGAATCAAATTTTCTATGTACTGAAGAACGTAAAAAAGAGTTGTCTATACTGATCACGGCATCCAAAAATGATACACTTGTGCCTACCTCGAAGCCATCAATTTGTAGACCAAATCTATTATAATGCAAGCTAGTAATAAATTCTGAAACCAAATTCTGCCCACCTTGAACTAGGAAAATTATCATCAATGTATCTATAACACCTCAATACATGTTGACAAAAAATGCATTCTTATACAAATATTCATTCTCAAAAAAGCCCATACTTAATTTGGCATACATGGGGGTGAAAGCCGCCCCCATTGCCGTACCTTCTTTTTGTCTATATAATATATTGTTAAACTCAAAAAATTTATGAGTAAGACAAAAATATAACAATTCAATGACATATTCTGAAACTGGGCTAGACCGCAGAAGAAACCTCAATGCCTCAATACTAAAACATGTTGAATATTCGTGTACAGACTTTTAACATCATGTAATGAAATATATCTTATTTAAAAAATCAAAGACATCCCATATATATATATATATATATATATATATATATATATATATATATATATATATATAAAGGTAATTTATACATAAAGGGTTTCAGATAACTATGTAAAAACAAGCCAGTTTTATGTAAAAAAATACTCACATCCAGATACTATAGGCCTTCCAGGAGGTTTTATCACATTTTTATGTATTTTAGGAAGGCAATAAAAGTATGCCATCATACACTCATTTGCACAAAACTTTTTTTAATATCTAGATCAGAGAAATAGCCCAATCTGGCACCCTTGTGTAATAAATTAGCATATTCTACAATTAGATTATCATACATAGAGAGACAGACCTTTTCATACGTTTTCATTTTTAAGATGTTCCTCACACATAGCAATATATTGCGTATAATGCATAACAACCAACTTATTACCTTTGTCAGATGTTTTAAAAACAATTTCTCTCACATGACTCAACTTTTTTAAAGATTTCCATTCCTCAAGGGATAAGTTATATTCCAGACAGTATACATTCCTCTTGAACTCTTGAAACGCATTTTCAATTGCATAATTAAGAATATTAGTAAACTGTAGCACCTCTTCGTTTAACACCGGAGGCACAAAAACACTTTTATAATGCACATATTTAGTCTCCAAACAACAATATGCATTTGGCAAACTTTCAGAGTCACAAGTGTAGAAACTATCACAAGAGCTATCAGTATTAACAACACATTCCAACAAAGCATCAACTTCTTGCTTATTTTTAAAAAAATGACATAAATGCAATTTTCTACTAAATTTAAATATATCACATTTAATGTCATGCAGTCGAGGCAACACCGTAGGTATAAATTTCAAGCCTCGATTTAAAACTTGCAGCTCAATATCACTAAAACTGAAACTGGATAAATTTACAACAGAACTGTCCAGTATTGAAGGCAATACATCACCATTTTCCTCTCTTGTGGCCTCTGTACGTGTTGGATTCTCTGTGCGGATTTACCTATACACAGGTGTCTGTCAGTGGTTCACCACATAACTCTGTTCTGCTCTGCCACTGACATACCTGGAAGTCACAGTGCTATGTGGAATATACTTTACATATAATGGACATTTCTTTTTTTTTTCAAATATATTTTTATTGCATTTTTTCTTATTATTTTAATACAAGAAAAGAGTATCACAGAAACATATAAGAACAGATACTAGAAATATTAAGTTGCAGTAATCCTAATAAAGTATATATAACATGAACCATATGCAAAATTAACTAACAATCAAGCTGTTCGTATTGAGCCATAATACAGAAAACAACACAGATATTATATACAACATATTGAAATCTGACATTAAAACACTTGCATCTAGACATTCTAGCCTACCTAACTTACACTATATCTATACTATATACACTATATACATTGATATCATCTTGAATGTTCATCTTATATGTATTACCATGACCTGCCCATTGTTGTGGTGGGTAAACATTTTACAATGATAAATATCTTTAGTTTTTCTTATTTACATAGAATAATACTGATGTTCTAGTCCCTTGTTCATAAATCAGTTTTGACCTAAGATTTCTATAAGCATTCTCCAATGTTTCTGATAGTAGGATAGTTTTTTTTTTGGCTTCTTGTAATTAGCTTACTGGCTAATAAGTACTTTATAGTCATTCCTTTAAATTCTTCCCATGTGATTTTATTTCTATCTAACCAATTTTGGGTTATGTATGATTTCATCATTGCACACAGTGAGACTATGAAGTGTTTATTTTCATAGGAAAAATTGGTAGGGAATACATATAAAATTGCCATTTCCCATGAGAGGGTAGATTTAGTGTATCCCTTTTTTTTCTAACTTGGCTCTTAACGAACACCATAATTTGCAAACATTCTTGCAGCTCCAAAAAATATGAAGAGTGTCTGTGATGCTGTTTGGCATATGGCGTGAGGGATTCATTTTACTTAGAAAAAGTGGTGTGTGATAAGCATTGTTATTAATCATAATTTGGGTGTAAATTAGATTTTTGAAGGGGATTAGTTTCAAGGTAAGCTCAATTGCAGCAGATTTTTGTTCAACAGTGATCTTATTATTTTTCTCTTCCCAAAATTTTGAATATAGAAGTGCATCTTGATATTCAGTTTTTGTTATTAATCTATAGGTATTTGATAACATTTTAGATCTCAAAAGTAACAGGTTAATACCTTCTTGATATAGCTGCATGTCAAAATAGATAATGGACATTTCTGCACAGTAGAATGCACTCTGTACCCACACCCATACCTCCCAACCTCTGGCAACAAGACATCTGGACAAGGTCATAAATAAAAGTGGGACAAAGGCACAATGATAGGCATGTGTTGTAAATATTGTCCTTACATACTGAGAAAGTTGGTAGAATAAGGGGTTTTGCATTAGCAGGAATTGTCTGGAGGTTATGACGTTTGAAACACTAATGTCTGCATTATTTTGTAATGTCAGTCTTCAATTATATTCAACTAACTTCCCATAAAAACACAAGTTTATGTAGACTAGATGAAACTTCTAGACAAACACCTGGACAATCTGCCAAAAAATGTACACTTGACCGGTATGGCCACACCAGGATATGACTTTCAGGTAAGAAGAATACCACACAAGTAGAAGATCCCCATTGTGTTACCAAGTTGCTGGACTGTTTACACAGCTTCATCAGTCAACCGACTGAGGCAAGACCTCTCAACTGGCCTTTTTAGGCAAGAATGTATATAGTCGGGCTCATAATATTTGTCTGTGCATCATACATCTTGTATTCCTCTGGTAAAGTGCTGCGATGATCTGAGGATGTCTGTCACTAAGTAATAACAGA
Organism: Protopterus annectens; assembly: GCF_019279795.1. Lineage (NCBI taxonomy): Eukaryota > Metazoa > Chordata > Ceratodontiformes > Protopteridae > Protopterus > Protopterus annectens. The sequence goes on along the minus strand of NC_056739.1, from coordinate 1,889,284,711 downwards.
ATACATTGCAGTGTCAGACTTCAGATACATCAGAAAATGTCTGATAAAACAAACCTGGCACCTCTAGGAAAGTCCTTTTTACTTTTGAGAGGTATGGCAGTAGTACACAAAACCCCAGACTGGAGTACAATTATCTCTGGAATGGAGTCCCACTCTCACTATAGAAGGTCATACAGGGCATGCTCCTACACTTAGAGAATCACAGGCCATGTTGGAACACACATCGGACTATATAACTGTATTGTGCATATATGTCTTTGAATACAGACAGCTAGGTGCACCTTAGCATGCACCCATCAGACAGGATTACCCTCAGCTAGCTTGTAGGTGGCCCATATATGATATATCTGTATCTGTTGCATGTGATACACAGACATATATATGGGCAACAAATAACAATATGTGCAGCATACACACACATAGATGTGGAGAAGAGAGAGACAGACACTGATAAAGACAGAGATACAGGGGGACACACAGAGAGTGTGTCATACACATAGATACACTAAATAGCATAGAGTGATGTCCTGTTGGGTACAGTGGCATACCGGTCATAACCAGTCACACGTGCCAGCATGAAGGCGAGCTCGATTGTGTAATTGTACTGAGGTGGGGGTTATAGTATCAGATCACTTACATTTGTGTGTGTGTGTGTGTGTGTGTGTGTGTGTGTGTGTGTGTGTGTGTGTGTGTGTGTGTGTGTGTGTGTGTGTGTGTGTGTGTGTGTGTGTGTGTGTGTGTGTGTGTGTGTGTGTGTGTGTGGCTGTGTGTCAGATGGCTCTAACATGTTAAGGGTCTCTGCACCCACCATTGGCAAGCCTAACAGCCCTTGCAATTGTCACCCACTTCAATAGTAGGGGCAGACTCTTCCACACTACAGTACTTTTGTGCAATCTGTGTTATGTATCTAGCACTATCGTTCATAAGATTGTGCAGGTAGGGGCTGTGCTCAGCCCTTCATCAGCTGCCTCATGTACAGGACTATGACTCTGTCTGCACTACCAGCATGGGAGGCCAGACATGCATATGAGATAGCAGACACAGATGCTGGTGATTGACAAGTTAAACTAACACAGGCTGACCTGTGTTAGGAATACATTACCCAAACCTGTCATACACAGTACCAGGCATACCTTCACCAACTGCATGGTGGTTGAGTGGATGTGACAGAAATGGCAGCGGCAACAGGTGCTGATAGCTGAATCTGTTGCAGTTAAAGTAATGGCTAAGCTTGTGAGAGATCTAGTGTCAGTACTCAAGTAACCTCCTCTGTATGTGTGAGCGTGCAGACCTACAGAACACCCAGGTGACATGTATGATGGCTAGGTGGCAGTGACAAGGGTATGTATGCAAGGTCACACTGTCTGCCACAATTGCCCCTCACACACTGTTGCATGCAAACACACCTGGTAATCATGTACATGTACAGCTGTACCTTGGCTATGAAAATGTGACTGTGTTTCCACTCTGCCTTACTCATCATTGCTACTGTCAGCAGGCCCACAGCCTGCAGACATACAGACACCTGGAATACAACCAGAATAGAGTATGGGACAATACAGTCAGTCAGCAATACTAACAGCAATAGTGCATCATGGCTAACAAGGTACATTCACCTCGATGTTTACCCATAACTACTGCCAGCAGACAGCACCTTTCACAGCATGGCATTGCTACACTGTACTACAGTCACCTTGTGCATCAGACCCATATGAGTATGTCCGTGTATAGATTATATGGATAACAGGGTTGTGGCACAAGTATTGACACATGCACAGGGTGTGGTGTTGGATTGCCAGAGGCCTAAGCTGAGCCATATTGCTGACATCATGCCTGTGTGTGTGTGTGTGTGTGTGTGTGTGTGTGTGTGTGTGTGTGTGTGTGTGTGTGTGTCTGGAGGTGTGGTGTTCAACTGTGACATGCAGAGGAGCTATGCATGTCTGATGGTGACCGGCCTGTGAGCATCGATGATATGGATAACAGGGTTGTGGCACAAGTATTGTCACATGCACAGGGTTTGGTTTTGAATTGCCAGAGGCCTAAGCTGGGCCATATTGCTGACATTATGGGTGTGTGTGTGTGTGTGCGTGTGTGTGTGTGTGTGTGTGTGTGTGTGTGTGTGTGTGTGTGTGTGTGTGTGTGTCTGGAGGGATGGTGTTCATCTGTGTCATGCAAAGGAGATATGCATGTCTGGTGGAGACTGGCCTGTGATAGAGATGTGTGAGTGTTTGTCGTCACACAATCAAGACATGTGGATGCCCACCACAGGGCTATGTTGAACAGCTGTGGACTGTACATGGCAGGATGTATGGTTTACTGTCTTCTGGCAGGGATGCAGGAATTGGTCCGGCCAGGTGTCTCACTGGCACCACCAGACCCAAGGACAGATGCAGTGCTACTCCTCGATGGTGACTGCGATCTGCTGGATCCTCATCCCTGATGGGACTGACCAGGACAATGTGCCTATGGCCTGCTTTGATGTAGTGTGGACAGCACCCTCCCTTTGGTAGCACTGTTGCTACTGCCACTATGGGACTGTGAAGGTGCATGGCCACGTGGGCTCTCAGCTGATCATGTTGCTGACCTACATCCACCTGCTGATGCCCTACTCCCACCACATGCTCAAGAACAGACATTGCATGGTTGAGCAGTGACAATGTCTCACCCCACTGTCTATTCACAACATTGGCAAGATGATGTATGGCATCACAAATGCCATGGAGGTTGTCATGCATGGCAAGGAGCACTGCATTCATGACCCTGAGCATCTGTCTGGTGTTGTGGTCAGTAAGCAGCTGTGCCTCCATGATGGACCCTAACATGCATCTCGTGACGCTGCTGTGGCACATGCAGCAGGGGCTTGATGGTCAGCAGTCCTCAGTCGAGCACCCCTATCTGTCTGCCTGTGTGTGACTTCACCTCCTCTCTGGCTATGGCTGGTGTCTACACTCACACTCACCATACTCAACACACTAGCCTGTTCCATGTCACCACCCTTAACCTGCCCATTATCCATTGCTACTGGAGACTGGGTATGCATGGGCATACTGACACTGTGCAGGGACATGGTGGGTGAAAGTGGGATACAAAACAATGGCACAGATTCAGTCACCAACAACCCCACCTGTGTCTCACTATGACCACCATCATCATGGAAGTCCACTAGGACACTGACCTCAGGTTGTGAGGGGTAGAGACACCAAGCCCTGTGTTCACCTGCGAGGGGAAGACAACATATGTAAATTAATACCCTTCAGTATCATGCTTACTGATACACACACACACACACACACACACACACACACACACACACACACACACACACACACACACACACACACACACAGAGTCCTGGTACAATCTGGCACAGCTGTGACACCTATGGGCCCTTCAGGGTAGACCTTATGGTAGTTCTGCCTGCCACAATCCATCTCTTTCACTTCTACTGTAAGGCCCACAACAAGGGTGACAAATCCTACTGTGTGATGGGCCTAGCAGTAGAATGTAATTGTGACCAAGGCTATTGGAGTGAGCTATACAGTGTCACAAGTGCATATGCACATACTGTAAGAGCTGACTTACTACTATACAGACCACACACAATAACAATGTGTAATTATCTGTGATGATAACTGATGAAGGAACAGGACTATACACTATCACTGCATTACCTACACTGTTCAGACAAATAGAAATTAATTTCAGGCAACATTGCAGGACAGTCTGCAATACATACATGAAACATGTAAAGTATTAGGTGCATAGCCTCATAAGATGATACCAGGCTATTGGCCCTGATGCCCGCATAAACCTGGCCTAGACTTTTTCCCATGTGCCTTCAAAGCCAGCACCTGTTTCCCCTGTCCAGCTGGGACACATGTGGGATCCCAGGAGTGTCTCATCTGTTTCCCATGCAGTTGTCCAGCTTCTTTTTCAAGAGGGCTATGCACATACTCTGCTAGACATGGGGAGGGAGTGTACTTTACAGACTGTGTATTGGGTGGGACATCACAGTATCTCGACAATAAGTACTATACATGTCACAGACCAGGTGAAGGCCTTGCCTGCATAATGCGTGAGTGGGGCTTATCTTACAGATATGCAGAAACACCATCAAGGCTGGTTTGGAAATGGCCTTGTATGCCAGACACAGGTCACCTATGATCAGTCTGTATAAGACTGAGTACAGGGACAGGGCTTTCAGCATACCTGTATAGGATAGGTGTTGCAGACCCTGGATTTGCCTGGTCTGGAACCTTTGGGGTCTCTGCAACTGCTGCATTTGCTTGGCAAGGTACATGTCAAAGGATCCATTGTACTTGATAATACGTCTGATAAGGGTGGAGTACAGAGATGTTGCAGCCTCTTTGTTCCTGGATGACATACCCATATTTGTGAGGTGGGCCATGTAGACAGCCTTCCGTACAATGGTACCCACATGGTGGGAAACTGTCAGGTTATTACCAACCGTGGTGTCCAAGTTGCCTCACACCTGATTGCATGCTCAGTACATTTGTATGGTCATAATTAGTGTGGATGACATCTGCCACAGCAGGGAGAATGATGCATCTCCTGGCATTCTGTTTGTGGAAATGCTTCTTGCACCAGTCATTAATTAGGTGAGGGCCTCTTGGGGGTTGCTAACATCAGTAGGTGAATGTAAGACAGTGGCCAGCTTGAAAGCATCTGTAAACCTGGTCAGCAAAAGACCATTGTTTTTGTCTTGTACCTCAGATTTGTATATCTCAAACAGTAGAGGCTCCCAGACTGATCTTTGGGGTACACCGCTTTGGAAGACTCTACTACTAGATGTGGGTTCCACTACTTTGACCGAGTGAGTACTATCATTGAGCCAGTTAGCTACCCATCTTGTAACATATAGGTTGATGCCTAGCTGTGTAGGCATATGTATCCTGGCTGACTGGGGATTATTTTGAGAGAGTTGAGCTAGGTTAAGGTAGGCATTGTTCACCATCTTCCCCTTGTCCTTGTGTTTGTTGACCACTTCAGAGAAGTCGACCAGGTTTTACACGTCTGATCTCCCTCTGACAATACCACACTGTGTGGGGTCAGGCATTTGAGGTTGCCGATGTCTATGTTCATAATTGCCTTGATATTGCCTTCCATGCCCTTGCAGAGCAGGCTAGTTAGGCTGATGTGCATATGATTGGCTTGGTCTGTGGATTGCTCCGCCTTTGTGTATAGGGATGAGAGTGGCTGTCCTCTGTGCATATGGGATGACACCGGTGCTCAGGCTTTGATCGAATACAGTGTGTAATGGATCTGAGAGCTCATGCCTGAGTTTGTGTAGGATGCAGCCAGGGATGGTAACAGGCCTATGGAGACTTCTGTGTGTTGCCTTTGAGAGGGCATTATGGACCTGCTTCCTGATGATAAGGGGAGAGGGGCAGGTGCTGGGCATGCACATGTGTACCAATGGGGGGGGCAGGGGGTTGATGTTTACACTTCACCTGTCTGCATCAGGTTGCCTATATCTATGCCATATGTGTATGTGGTGTTATTAACCACCACTATAGAGGAGATTTGTGTGTTGCCTCTGGGATTGCAAACATATGTGTGGAAGGCCTAGTGATTGATCTTGGTGGATGTGTCCAATTGGCACTCAAAGAAAGCATTAGGGTAATTCATCTGTGACCTGATTTGCTTGTGCAGGCCAAGGTGACATTGCTTCCAATAAGGCACCTGTTCCTTCTTGGCCCTGTCCAGGAATTATTTTAACCTATTATGGTATTTGTGTATTGCCACTGTCCACCACAGATGTTTACCTACCTTGAGGGAGATGATGCTGTCCTGTCAGGTATTGCTGAATCCATACAGCTATGTAGGTGCTCACATAGTATTGTGGTGTGGGCTTGGACACTACTGCAAGTTCCAACTGATGGGACGTTGACTGTAAAGCTACTTCTACCTGCTCTGAGGAGATTTATAGTAATTTGTGGAAAGTTAATTTTGCTGGACACTGACGGTGGGGGGGCAGGGGACATGGTGATCTGAACAGTGATGGCTATGTGGTCAGATCTTTCCAAGGAGGATGACACTGTAGGAGTGCTACATTGGCTACGCATGTTGGTTAGGACCAGGTACAGGATATTTTCACCTATCATAGGAGTGTTGACCAGCTGATCCACTGCATTGCCATTGACAAAGCTGAGGAATCTCTGTGTGTTCATGTTCAGGGGGCATAGGTCATGCACACTATGGTTGGGTAGTTGAAGTCACCCAGGAGAAGGGTAGACGATTGAATCCTGACAGATTCTAGCAAGTCTCAATAGGTGTGGTTGGTGTCCATAGTCATGGTTGGAGGCCTGTAGCTAGCTATGATTTGAGTAGATGTTTTGTCAACTGTTAAGTGCACTCAGGATGTCTCCCATGCATCATAATGTTTGGCCAGCCCAGAGGTGTGTATAAGTATGATAATGTTTAACAATC